>NW_006408958.1:1189541-1208595 GCF_000296735.1 Chrysochloris asiatica
CGACTGCCTCATGTTCTATGTACAGGTTTCTCACAAGCATAATTAAGTGTTCAGGAATACCCATTCTTCGCAGTGATATCCATAGCATGTCATGATCCACACAGTCGAAAGCCTTTGCATAGTCTATAAAGCAAGGTAAACATCTTTCTGATAGTCTCTGCTTTTAGCCAAGGTCCATCTGACATCAGCAATAATCTCCCTCATTCCACGTCCTCATCTGAATCCAGTTTGAACCTGTGGCAGTTCCCTGTCCATGTACTGTTGCAGCCATTTTTTTTTTGTTTTCTTTTGTTTTTTTTAAAGTTTTTATTGTGACTTGAGTGATAGTTTACATGGAGATTTACACTCATCCATTCGTATTTCGTTTCATTGCAATGATTACACTTCCCTCCATGCATCATCATTCAACAGTATTTGCTTCTATTCCCTCTTTTTTTGTTGTTTGGCTGTACACCAAAACACTCAGTAATAAACAATCATTCAAACACCCAAAGGGCATACCTGCAAACCTGCCCCCCGGCCACCAGAACACAGCACCTCTCCCTCCTTGAGTCTAGAGTTCCCAGCTGCTCCATTTCTCCACGTTATCGTCTCTGGCATCGCTGCTTCTCTGAATAGGGTCCCACACTCCACTCCCGCTCTTCTCCCTTGATTAGTCCCAAGATCCTTTGCTCCTGGACTGCAAGATCAACCACTCCCCTCTTTTTGCTACAAAACCTCTTATCTTTACAGTTGCAACAATCACAATCAATCATGATAACAATTACTCATTATTGAACCGTAGGAGTCTTATCCCCATCTCCTTTCACCAGCCCCGTCTAGACAGGATGGAAACCTCTCAGTGGAGATTCTACCTTCCCCTGCACCCTCTGAAACTAAACTCACTCTTGAAAACTTGTAAGCCAGTCATTTGTGTTTTTATTGTCTCCCCATTTTAGGTAGCCAGTGTCTTAAGTTGTATCAACCCTGTGTACAGAGAAGATGGGAATGATCCCTGTATACAGAGAAGATGGGAAGTATAGATTCCTTTCCTCTTGATTGGTGTTTTTAAGCTACTAAAGGGAGCTCTGGTAGTATAGTGTTATGAATTGGGCTGCAAACTGCAAGGTCAGCAGTTCGAAACTACCAGCTGTTCCGTGGGAGAAAGATGAGGCTATCTGCTCCCGTAAAGATTTACAGCCTTGGAAACTCTGTACAGGGTCGCTATGAGTTGGAACCGACTCCATGGCATGTAACAACAACAACAACATTCTTAAGTATAGGTCAAGTTCATCAAATTGTAGCGAATTACACTTGTTTTCTTTATTTAAGAAAAACAAACACACCCGTTGCAACCATGTTTTAATTAGCAGAAGTTTACTTGCGTGTGTTATAATCGTATATTAATGTGGCTGTCAGTTCACTGTTTATCTTTTGGCACCACCAAGGCTGCTTTTCTTAAAGTGCAATCAAACCACCAACTGCCATCCGCTTAACTCTGACTCGTAGTGACCCATATAGAGCGGCAGAAGCTGTAAATCTTTACAGGAGCAGAAAAACCTCATTTCTCTCCCATGGGGCTGTTGGAGGGCTTGACGTGCCAACTTTGCAGCTTACAGTTCTTTGCTTATTATCCTACAGTGCTACAGGTGTTGTTTAGTTCTGTGGAGTTGGTTCCAACTCCTAGCGATGCTGTATAGGGTTTCTGAGGAGTGACTGGTGGGTTTGCCCCACAGATCTTACAGTGAGGTGTCCAGTGCTTATCCTACAGTGCCACTAGGGCTATGTAGTGAATTGCCATTGAGTCGGTTCCAACTCATAGTAACCCTGTATATGGTTTCTGAGAAGCAGCTGGCAGGTTTGAACTGCTGACCCTGCTGTTAGCAGTCCAGCTCCACACCAGGATTCCACTAGGGATATGTTGTGAAATGCCATTGAGTAAGTTCTGAATTATAGCGACCCTGTCTAGAGTTTCCAAGGAGCAGTGGGTGAGTTTGAACTGCCAACCTTATGGTTTGCTGTCCACTGCTGATCCTATAGCACCGCACCAGGAGCCCAGCACCAGGACAGTGTTTTGTTGTTAATTGTCATCGAGTCAGTTCCAACCCATAGAGATCTTGTATAGGGTTTCCAAGGAGCAACTGGTGAGCTTGAACCACCAACCTTGAGGTTCAAACCAACTTTACAGTCCAGCGCATTAGCACACAGCACCACACCAGGACTCAGTAGACTATAAAAACCAAACCAAAGAGATTGTGGCCGAGTCAGTTCCAATTCAGAGCAACCCTACAGGATAGAGTCGGACTGCCCCACAGGCTTTTCAGAGCTGTGCTCTATGGAAGCAGACTGTCACATCTTCCTCCTGCAGAGTGACTGGTAAGTTTCATCAGCTGACCTTTTGATTAGCAGATAAGTACTTAACCGCTGCAACACCAGCTGCACCTTAATTAGATACACAGTTAATCCTCAGTATCAATGAGTGCCACATTCCAGATTCAACAAACCACATATTGAAAATATTCATGGGGAAAGAAAGCAATTAAGTGGTCAAAGTAATCCCTCAAAGGCAAAGAGGGCACATAAAGTGCTATTTACATAGCATTTACATTGTATTAGGCATTGTAAGTAATCTAGAGATGATGTTTCTGAGGGAGAAAGATGGGGCTGTGTGCTCCTATAAAGACAAACTGTTTCCAAAACCCTAGGGAGTAGTTAGTTGTACTCTATGTGATAGGTCTCTGTGAGTCAGAGTCCACTGCACAGCAGTGAGCTAGAGCTGATTTAAAATACTTGGCAGGGTGGTGTGCATAGGTTAAATGCCATTTTATACAAGGGACTTGGGCGTTTGAAAATTCTGATAGCCACGAGGGTCCTGGAACCAATTACCTATAGATACAGAGGATATAATGGAGCCCTGGTATGGCACTGTAGGAAAAGCACTGCTAACTACAGGTTGGTGGTTTAAATCCACCCGCTGTTCTTTGGAAACCCTATACAGGGTCATTATGAGTCAGAACCAACTCTACAGCACTTAACAGTAACAACATACATTATATATGCAAACGTTTCTGTATACTTATATAGATGCATATAACGTAGTGGTTACGAACCAGGCTGCTAACCAGAAGGTCGGCAGTTCGAAACTACCAGTGGTTCTGCGGGCGAAAGATGAAGCATTCTGCTCCCATAAAGATTTACAGCCTCGGAAACCCTGTGCAGGGTCACTATGAGTCAGAGCCAACTCCATGGTACTTAACAACAACAAACATACATATGTTGTTATTGTTAAGTGCCATCAAGTCAGTTCCTACTCATAGCGACTCTGTATCGGGCTTCTGTGGAGCAGTTGGTGAGCTTGAACTGCCAACCTTGTGGTTCAAACAAATCCTGAAATTCAGCGCCTTAACCCACAGCGTCACACCAGGAATTCATATGCATATAATGTTGTTGGTAAGTGCCATTGAGTCAGTTCCAAGTCATAGTGACCCTGTATAGGGTTTCTAAGGAGTGTCTGATGAATTTGAACTGCAGACCTTGGAAACCCTGTACAGGGTCACTATGAGTCGGAACAGACTTGACGGCACTTAACAACAACAACAATATATATTATATAAATCTATATAGAGTTTTCAAGGAGCAGCTGGTAGGTGTGCACTGCCAACCTTGTGGTTCACAGTCCAGTGCTTATATGTGCTGTGGCTTTGTAGGATAAGCACTAGACTAGGAACCACAAGGTCAGTGGTTTGAGCCTACCAGTCACTCCATGGGAGAAAGATGAGGCTTTCTGCTTCTGCAAAGATTTACAGTCTCGGAAATCCTTTACAGGGTCACTATGAGTCGGAACTGACTTGAAGGCACTTAACCACCACCAACAACAGCATTGTGTATCTATTATCATTATTGTTGGTATGTGCATGGAGTCAGTTAGACTCATGGTGGTGGTGGGGGTGGTGGACCAACTCATAGCGACCCTGTTAGCAGCTCGACTCATAACCACTACGCTACCAGAGCTGAAGAGCAGCTGGTGGGTTTCTGATGCAAGCATTACCTGTTCTTTCTGAAGTTCGCCTTATACTACTTCACTTCTGTGAAAGACTTACATTCATTTTCGCTAAGTGAAATGAATCTGAAAAAGAGTTTGTTGAGCATTTGTTTGACAGTAAGTCCTTAAAGAGGCAGTGTACATCCCACACAGCAAGAGCAGTATCCCTGAGCTCCTTCCCTGGAAACGACACACAGCACTGAACCACCATAGATTTGAACTGTGTCTGTGAACACCCTATTTCAGTGTTATTATAGGTTTTATGTGCTATTTGGTATGATTTGGTATGCTATTCTTGGGGTATGGAACTGTTCAAAATGTTTCCTATATTAATCAATGGTAATTACATCTTATGTCATTTGGGTTTTATAGGAATGCTCTACTTTGGGATAGCGGGGAAAACTGTACTAATTTAAGCACTTTGAAAATATAAATATTAAATTTATAAATGTTAAATATTAATTACTTTATAAATACTAAGCGAAGTTAATCCTCACAAACACTATGGAATAAGCTCTATTTATTGAACAAACTGAGGTCCACGGAGGTTAGGTAACTTGACCAAGGTCACAGAGCTCCTAAGAACGCATTCCAGGTTTTGTGCTCTTCATGATTGTAGTACAATCCCTCTGAGGCGGCGCCATGATCATTGTAAAATGAACCTGGAAAATGGACCCTACAATACCACTTGTAGTTGGCCTTTTTGGTACTTACCACAGCTTGTGGATAACTATGTCATCTTCCCCTTGCAGTTGGACCATGAACTTGTAGACAGACTGAGGGGACTTGGAAAGAATGTGTCAAGGGTGTGGGAATGAGATACGGTCCTTTTCTTGGGGGAGTCAGGGACAGAGGTGGCAGTTCAGCACAGCTGACCAGATGGCCATTGTTGAGTGCACATACCCTACCAGATGCAGCAGAGCAAAGCTAATGATTATGTCTAGTCCATCTTCCAGCACCAGGTTGTACCCCAGTGAACACTGGTTGAATTTGTCAATCTGTTTAATTTAAGCAAATAGCTTTATGAATGGTGATATGTTGAAGGATTGTGTGGGTGAGGAGCAGTGAGGTTCATGAACATCAAAAAGGGATGCCTCTGTGTTTGGGGAGAAGGCTGGTGTGTAGGACTTGAACCCTGGGATCAAAAATGTTGGGAGCTGTCCAGAGGGCAGTGCTGAAGCCAGGTCCTGAGAGAAAGCAGAATGCATACTGCACAAAGGGGATAAAAGAGGGGGAAGGGAGTCACAAGGGCTGGGAATCCAGGTCAGCATCTACATAAGACAGCCCCATCTTCCCACAGAGATGATTGGTGTTATCAATCAGGAGGGAAATCTATTGTAATTGAATAGGGAAACTTACTAGGTTAAACAATAAACATATAAAATGTATTTGGTTGTAAGTATATGAAGGAAAAAGTATAATCACACGGCCCTGGATGTTAGGAAATATTTTGTAGTTAATGCTTTCTTGGGAGAAATAGGATACATTGGATCAATGGAATTAGATGGATATCCTGGGTAGCAGGATATTTGGTCTGGATACACAGGCGTGATAAAGAAGGGGAAACTGCAGTTTTTACTTTCTGTGGCCACAAGAGATGGAGGAATGAGGGTAGTGCAGAAGAAAGAGAAATAAGTCATTTTGGGGGTGGAGAGAGAGTGGGTGATGGATACAAGAGATGCACATAGGATCTCATCCACTCACTCCTTCACTGGCATTGAGTCAGTTCCAACTCAGAGAACCCTAACATAGAGTCTCTGAGGCTGTAAATCTTTATGGGAGCAGAAAGCCTCATCTTTCTCCCGTGGAGTGGCTGGTGGGTTTGAACTGTTGACCTTGTGGTTAACAGTTCAGTGTTTATCCTTCAATACCACCAGGGTTCTTGATATGGGCATCACAACAGGGTAAATAAATGGAATGCGGATGAATCTTTGTTGCTGATTATCTCCTGCTCATCAGCACAGTAGATTAAAGGACACCTTGGAGTGGAGGAAGGCAGGAAATGCTCTCCTAATGACCTCTGGGTGGCTGACTTGAGTTACTAGAAATTGTGACATTAGTCTCTATTTCCTCTATCTCTTGCTGCTGCCAAAATAGTGGGTGACAGTTACAAACAAGGCAAATTCTTGATCTTAGAAGGAGGCTATAGTTTAAGACATGAACTTGGAACAGAAACCAAGACAGAGATCGGGTTATATACATAGGACAGGATCCAAGCTACCAAGTCATTTCCATAACTATCAGGAAGTGATATGAACTGGGCACAACTGAGAAAGATTTTAAAAGATGAGTAGGAGTTTCGAAGGAAAGGTTAAGGGAGAGGACAATCAATCCAGGAAGAGGGAATTGTAAATATATGTCTTATTTGGGGAATCCATGTAGCTGGGGCTCATGGTTGTTGTATTGTGGAAGATGGTGCTGGAAAGTTGGTAGGGGTGAGATTTTAAAAGGATGTACGAGATGAAAAGCTAGAGGCAAGGGTGATATTAAAAATGTTTAACAACTCATCAGAACAGGAGTTGGCCGTGGTGCTGGAATTGAGTACTGGAAGGGAGACCCAAGCGTCATAGAAAGAGGCCAGAACAGAGTGTGTGTGTGTGTGTGTGTGTGTGTGTGTGTGTGCGTGCGTGCATATGTCTGTGGTGGTGGGCACACTTGGGGTGCTCACGGTAGTAAATACTGATATGAACAGTATGAGAGAATTTCAATGTGTGAACCATCAGAATGGCCAGACTGCTGCATACTAGCTTAGCATCAGGCTGATTTGGGAGCAGGGGAACGCTACCATTGGATTTATGCTTTGAAAAGTGGCTCTGGCCACTACAAATGTTTGCTCACCAGGTGGCTTGATGGGTAATAGAACTGTAGAATGGTCAGGGATTGGAGCTGAGTTCTTTCCATTTGACAGAAGGGGAAAGTTTCCAATCCTTCTCAGCCCGGGTCTGGTCAGCAAATGCCTGCTTTCCTCTGCACCTCATTCCTGCAGCTAAACATATCCCAAGGTTCTCCTTCCTCTCCCCCCGCCCCCGACGTTGTCTGCTCTTGGCCACTGCAGTCTGAGCTGCCTCTGTCCCTGCTCAGCCCTGTCTGGACATGCCTGCTGTGCTTCGCTCTTTTCTCCCATCAGCAGCGGGAGAATTGGCAATCTTCTGGGATTTAATTACAGGTTCCCTGAGGGCCTTTCAGCCCATCACAGGGCTCCTGCAGGCTGCTGGCTGGGAGGGTGACAGGAGCCTGTGGTGATGAACAGCAACTTCCCTGCATGGTGGCTGTACCCAGTGGCCAGCCCACGCTCCTTGGGCTGTTCTGCATTTTCCTGAGCAAAACATGTCTCATTCCCATTTTGCAAGATCAGATAGCGAGCAAGGAAAACACTTGCAGCAGGGAAGATGATAAAAGAGAGAGGGCCTTGGAGCCAGGGCGGAGTGCAGAGAGCATAGCAGGTCCCCTGGAGGGGTTGCTGCCCCCTGAGGACGTGGAAAGTCTTTACATCCGTTAAATAATGATTTAGGGATTCTGTTCAGCTTAATTAAGTCAGCCTGTGCACTGACAGCTCAGGTCTAGGTGGGGATCGTTTTGGCCTAAGGCAGCCACACTGGAGTCCAAGAAGGTCTGAAGATGAGGGTCAGCGCAGACACATCAGGCCTTCCACCCTTGTCCACGCCTCTGCCCATGGTGAACACCAAGCCTGGATGTTCGAGGGGTCTGGGTGTTAGTGCTGGCTTTGGGGATTGCTGTTGTTTGTTTTTTGTTAAGTGCTACATAGTCAGTTCCAACTCATAGCGACCCTCTATAGGGTTTTCAAGGCTGTAAATCTTCATGGAAGCAAGAAGTTTCATCTTTCTCCTTCAGAGCCACTGGTGGACTCGAACTGCTGACCTTGCAATTAGCAGCCCAACATGTAACCTGTACACCACCAGCATCTTCATGTGTTATTATTAGGTGCTTTTGAGTCCGTTTGGACTCCTAGCGACCTTATGCACAACAGAACCAGACACTGCCGGGTTCTGTGCCATGCTCACAATCGTTCCTAAGCTTGAGCCCATTGCTGCTGCCACTGTGCCAACTCATCTCATGGGGGAGTCTTCCTCGTTTTCGATGACCCTCCACTTTACCTAGCATGATGTCCTTCTCCAGGAACTGGTCACTCTTGATAATATGTGTGAAGTATGCCCAAAGTATGAGAGACAAAGTATTGTCATCCTGGCTGCTAAGGAGCATTCTGGCTGTAGGTCTTCCAACACAGATGTTTGTTCTGGCACCCAAGGGACTTCTACTATTCTCTTCCAACACCACAATTCAAATAAATGCATCAGTTCTTCAACAGTCTTCCTTATTTACTGTCCAGCTTTCACATACATACGCCATGACTTGGGTCAGGCGCACCTTAGTCCTGAAGCTGACATCTTTGCTCTTGAACACTTTAAAGAGGTCTTGTGCAGCAGATTTGCCTAATGCAACAGGTCATTTGATTTCTTGACTGCTGCTTCCATGAGTTGATAGTGGATCCAAACAAAATGAAGTCTTGACAATTTCAGTCTTTTTTTTCATTTATCATGATGTTATTTATTGGTCCAGTGGTGAGGATTTTTGTCTTCTCTACCCGTACCAAAGGCTGTA
Source organism: Chrysochloris asiatica (assembly GCF_000296735.1). Lineage (NCBI taxonomy): Eukaryota > Metazoa > Chordata > Mammalia > Afrosoricida > Chrysochloridae > Chrysochloris > Chrysochloris asiatica. The sequence goes on from NW_006408958.1 coordinate 1,198,183, forward strand.
GTATTGGAGCTTCATTAGTGAGTATTTGTTTTCAGCAAGCAAAGTTGCATTAGCTGCATATTCAGAAATAGTCCGCCTCTCCTTCCTCCTAGTCTGCTTTGTCTGGTAGCTCAGCTGAAACCTTCCCACTATAAGTGTACCCTGCTGGTATTTAAAATACTTGTGGCATAGCTTCTGGCGTCACAGCAACACACAAGCCACCACAGTACAACCCACAGACAGAGGAGTGGTGGGCACCTTTGTGTACCACTAATTCCCCTCGATAAACCCACATCACACTCCGTCCAGTGCAGTACCCTCCCCAGCACTGGGGAGCCATCCTTGTTATAGAAACCAGCCTCACCGCCATCCTTCTCCTGAAGGCAGTGGCCACCATTAACACCCGGATCTGGACGCACTTTCCAGGGATAGACAATGGAAGAGTGCCTCCACATTTGAGTACCACTGGCTGAGCAGTTCCACTCAAGACCTTTATGGGGGTGTTGTTGTTAAGTGCCATTGAGTCAGTTCTGACGTAGAGTGGCCCTGCATAGGGTTTCTGAGGAGCGACTGGTGAGCTTAAACTACCGACCTTGTGGTTCAAACCAACCTTGCAGTCTAGCGTATTGACCAGCAATGCCACACTAGGACTTCTGGGGGTTGTGGTGGTTGTTGTTAAGTGTCGTCGAGTCAGTTCCAACCCTTAGCGACTTTGTATAGGGTTTCTGACAAGCGGGCTGGTAAGCCTGAACCGCCAACCTTGCAATTCAAACAGACTTCACAGTTCAGCGCATTAACCCACAGCATCACACCACAACTCTACCAGGACTCATGGGGGTTTTGCTGTTGTTAAGTGCGGTCAAGTCGGTCCCGACCCATAGCGACCCTGTATAGGGTTTCTGAGGAGCAGCTGGTGAGCTTGAACCACCGACCTTGCAGTTCAAACGGCTTTGCAGTCTGGTGTATTAACCCACAGAGCCACACCAAGAGTATGTTGTTGTTAAGTGCTGTTGAGTTGGTTCCAACTCGTAGCAACCCTGTATAGAGTTTCTAACCTTTTGGTTAGCAGTCCAGTGCTTATTCTACAGCACTATACCAGGACTCTAAAATAAGGGTGGTGATTGTTGTTGTTAAATCCCATGGAGTCGGTTCTGACTCATAGCGACCCTGCAAGAGCTACCTTAAAGCAAGAGAATGGCAGGTCATTTTTGCCCTCTTGAAATGGATCAGTACATGGAAGGTAGGCAGTGTAGAGCCTCAGATTCACTTCGAAGGAGGTCAAGTCAGGAGAGGTAACTGTCCTCCGATCAGGCTTCCTCAGTCTTTCCCCACTTTACCCCCCTGTGGACAGGATGCAATGGAGCTTTGTTGGGAGAGTTGGGACAAGTCCACTTATTTCTGCAGATGTTTACCTTAATCATGAGAAAATAAAGAAACCATGAACAGTCCAGGGCTCTCTAAACCATCCTTTCTCTTATATTCCTCCTACCTTATGTCCAGATGAAGACTTACCAGTCTTCTTCATCAACATCTCTGGTGCAGTGTTGAGCACTAGTCCTCCCCCCACTTCCTTTGTCAATGTAATGAGCCCTTTACCACTGGGGGACCGACCCACAGTCTGCGTGGTCAGGATGAAGGCACACTACTCTTCAGGGATAGACACAGGACGTGGGTCTGGCCAATCAGAGTTTCCCATCGTGGCTACCTTGATGGGTACTAATAGGAGTTTTGCTGAATTTTCTGAGGAGCTAGAGATCAGCCTAAGCTGATGGGCATTGGTCTGGAGCTGTTGGTGAGCGTCTGTCAGTAGAACTGAGCTTGGGATATCTTGAGGAACAAAAAGACAAATGGCTGGGGCCTGGTGGGTGATGTGAGAGATGGAGGCAAGGACTGGATAGTGGTCAAGCCTTGAAGGCCAGAGTAGAGCACTGGGGTGTATTTTAGTAGCAGTGGGAAGCCAAAACCATGTTAGGCATCTCCACACCTTTCTTTGTTCCTCCCTCATCTCTCCATTTCGAGCTATAATTGGATATTAACTGGTTAGATTCGGAGGTCGAAAACTCAGGGTATTCCCAGACACTGTTGGTAACTTGCTCAGTGAAATGGGCCAATTGTGTCCGCCCCCTTCCCCTTGGCCTGTTTCTGCTCTGGTTCATGATAAAATTGGACTCACTCAAAGATAACAAAAAGATTTCATCTTCCCTCCCTGTTCAGTTGGTATTGCCTCCCTGGACAGCTAAGTGGAGAAGGATTGTGGGGCCTCACCCAGGCTCTGTGGAATCGTGCCATGATTGATTAGCAATGCCTGCCATAGGTAAAGAAAGGGAAATGGTGCATCATTCATCTCCAGACCACATGGCCCCTGAGGTGTCTCCCACAGCATTTTATGATACTTTGAGTCAAATATATCAGCAACCTGGAGCACTAGACCAAGAATAGAAATGTCCGACAAGTTAAAGAATTTACACAGGCTTCTCACTTCTCGAGGAATTTTCGTGTCCATTTTCTCGTTCTATCTTTATAACCTCATCACACTCATTTTAATAAGAAGCAATCTGTGTGGTGTGCCTTCCACCCAGCATGCTGTGTTCTGTAAACATGCTCCGTTTTTTAGTTGGGCAGTAACCCCATCCCTTGCCTGAGTGCTTTGGGCACATCTGCCATAGCCTGAGCAGTGGACCTGCCATGATGGATCCTGAGCGATGGACCCATAAACGAATCAGAGGTCATGAGATGTCATCAGATGTTTGCTGCCACCTCTGCAGAGGGGTTGTGGCCTATTTATCTGGAGACAGTAGGTCCAGGTGTGCTGAGACTGTCTCTCACCACCTCCATCGATTGTGCACATCTCTTCCCAACTTGATGGTCAGCTACATGGGTAGTATGAAATCAGCCCTAGGTAGTAGAACTGTTTCCTACAAACCAGGGCTTTCCCCGCTTGTAGATCCAACTTGTCAACCCTCCACTGGCCTAAAGGCTGCCAGCACATTTCTTCTTTAAAAATTTAAAGAGTTTATTGTAGTAAAATATATACAAGTATACTAAAATTTTTAAATGCACAATTCTGTTGTTGTTGTTGTTAAGTGCCATCGAGTTGGTCCTGTATTGCGACCCTATATAGGGTTTCCAAGGAGTGGCTGGTGAGCTTGAACCACCAACTTTGCAGTTCAAACAGCTTTACAGTCTGGCGCATTAGCCCACAGCGCTACACCAGTACTCCTGGTATTGATTATATTCTCAATGTTGTACAACCCTCATTACTGTTTATTTACACAACATTTTCTCACCCCAGACAGAAACTCCATCCCCTTTAAATAACAACACCAGGCTCTCTGGGACCCCAGGGAACATGAATACAGCATGATGTTTGTGTTTCTTAGCTGTCTAGGACTGCTACCAATAGAAATACATACCACAAATGAGTGGCTTGAACAAACAGAAATTTAGGAGGACCTTGGATCAAGAGGAGGCCTTTCTCTCTCTCTTTGGCTCTGGGGAGCGGTCGCTTCTCAGATGTCTCTTTTCCTCTCCAATCCATCAGTTATTGCTGCCCTGAGCAATGTCACCATCCAGGAACGGTGACTTCAGTCCCACTGAGGAGAATTCTCTGGAGTCTTTAGCGTGCACACAGTAAAGGGGACCTGGGTGACACCAGCAACATCCACTACAGAGAGATTCAATGACCTCTCCGAGTCCTCTCTCCAGCCCCAGTAAGTGGCAGGCGAAGCTAGAATTTTCACCCAGTCTGTCTGACCCCAGAGTCTGTGCCCTTTACCACTTTGCTTTAGCTATCCCTCACTGAAACGATCTCATTTACTTTTTTATGCTAATTTGTTTTCAGTCTCCCAAGAACAGAAGCTTATTTGTCTCATTCACAGTTATGTTTCCAGAACCATGGACAGTGACCAGTACTGTCAAGTTGCTTCTGACTCATACCCAACCTGTATAGTGTTTCCAATAGAAGCCGGTGGGCTTGAACTGCCTACCTTGCAGTTAGCAGTCCAGTGCTGATCCTACAGCGCCTTACCAGGTGCTCACAAATACTAGCTGGGATTTGAGCCTGAGAGGCCAATTGACTCTTTCTGCTGTGGTGGCTTTCTCAGTATCCTGTCTCAGTGCCCAATCTTTATTTATGGCTCTGATGCTCATGGATTTTTTTACTTTCAAATACTTTTTTTTTTTCCATAACTGAACTGGAAGTTTGGCAAACTCCCCCTAAATCTCCGGACTTCTTTGGGCACGTGTGATGTGTTTGAGACCTCACTCTGTCCCTTCTAACCCATTTCCTGGTGAGTCCTCAAAGCCAGTGTTTTTGTGTATGTGTGTGCCCACATGGGCACACACATCCCTGAGGGGAGATATGTCTCTAGTTCCTCCGTCCCCACTGACAGGTGCCTCATCACTTGACTTGGGCTCTGCCTCTGCTCACATCAAGCCCTGTTTGGAAGCAGCTTAAGTTAGTTTGCAGTGAGAGCCATTTGGTGGAGTCTTGATTGCAGGTAGAGTCTCATCGAACTCCATTTAGAACCAGAGCCCTTCAGTGACCACACACATGGTACGATAGCAGTAATTGCAGGGCTCTGAGGTTGAATGGCAAGAGTGTCTCCTGCAATGTGTCTGGGGCCTTCTAGAGACTTGTTATTTTCAGTAGGTTTGGGCATCCCTAGGGACCATCTTCAAAATATTTCACAGCTCAGAGGATGTAGGAATGACTGCGTCGCCCTGGCTACTCCCCCGCCCCATTGTAATAGTATTTGAAACAATATTATGTCTATCATAGAGAATGTGACCCATGTGCCACACTCATTGGTGCCAACTGCTTTACAGCATTGTCCTCCTTTAGCTCATTGTCATCGAATTGGGTCTGACTCATAGCAACCCTATAGAAGAGAGTGGAAGTGTCCTGAGGGAGTGTTAGGCTGTGAATCTTCCAGATGTGGGAGCTGATTACCACTTCATGCTCCTAGATTTGAACCACCAAACTTTCATTTAGCTGCTGAGCTCTTTTAGTACGGTGCTGCAAGGACTCCTTATCTGCTCCTTTACTTCTAAAACAGCTATGTGAGGCATTATCCCCACTCCACAGATTAGGAAACTGAGGTGCAGCAAGAGAGCCATTTCCCCCCCTCCAGGCCTAATGATTATCTGCTTTAGAACTGCAGACTGTTTCACTCAGTGGATGTACCAAGTTCACATAATGGCTCTCACATGTGAGTACATTCAAATGGTTTCCAGTGTTTTTGCTGAAATAATTAGTGCAACCATGAAAGTCTCAATGCCATTAAAAATCCCCTGAAGAATTCACTTTGGGCAACTATGTAATATTTCATATTGTCAACAAAATGTGTGCACAAAGATGCTAATCACATTGCTACTTATAATAGCAAACTTTTCAAGTAATTAAGGCATGCAGAAAAGTTCTCCCAAGATGACAGGAAACGAAGCAGCAGGGCACAGAATTGAATGATCAGCACATGTGTGGTTATGGAAAAAGGAAGGAAATATCCCAAAATATTAGTAATGATCATTGCTCAGGGGTAGCATTATCTGTAATTGTTATTTTTTCAATGTTTCTATATCCACAATGAGCATGTATTACTTGTAAGTTAACATAGTAATTACCAAATTAAAAATGAAATAAACCTATTCGTCTGACTCATTGCTGTAGTCCAGGGCTTGGCAGACATTTTCTTTAAAAGGCCAGAGAGTAAGTATTTTCAGCTTTGACGTCAGTATGATCTCTGTCCCAATTACTCAACTCTGCCATGGTAGCATGAAGCCAGTCATAGACAATCTGTAATTGAATGGGTATGTCTGTGTTCCAATAAAACTTTATTTCCCAAAACAGACAGCAGGCTGGATTTGACTTCCCCCAGTTGTAGTTTGCTAATCTTTGTTCTGGTTTCCCAAATCATTGCTTTCCTTTCTAAAAGCTCACTGTTCAATACTGGGGTAGACATAAAAGAATACTTATGGGAATAAGTTCAAAGGATTGATCATAAAAGCTCAGTGAACATGCATGCTCCTGTCATCACTGTCAAAAATACTATATTCCTATTTTTGCTTTGAAATTCCCATTTCCCACCCTCAGGTCCCAGCTTCTCCCTTTAAAGAGCACCATTTTCTTTATTCTGTATTTAATATTCTGTGTTTACTCCAAGTACTGCCACAAGTTTGTATCTCTGGATGTACTGTGTAGTTTTGCTTGTTTTGAACTTTAGCTAAATTGGATGGTAGTATGCGTGTGGCTGTATAACTCATTTACATTTTATTCTTACGATTCATCCATGTTGCTGTGTGGCCATAACACATTCCTTTTCATTGTAGAATTGTAAATACACCACAGTTGATTTATCCAGTTTATTGTTGATTGCTGTGTGGTTTTCACATTTTTGCTTATTTGCTTCATTTCAAACTTTGCTGTCATGAACATTCTTGAGACTATATTACGGGGCAAGAATTTCTTGGATGTGTGTAAACAGGGCTAGGATTGCTGGGTCGTAAGGTACAAGCATCTTCAACTAGACAACCCCCCCCCCCGCCCCAATATAGAAAAAAACAAAAATAACAACAAAACAACAACGTCCCTACAGGACAGAGTAGAATTGCTCCATAGGGTCTCTGACACTGCAAATCTTTATGGACATAAACTGCCTCAAGTGTCATGAAATGGGTTCCACAGTCACTATGAGTGACTGTGTGAGTATGGGCTTTCTGAGGAGCGGCTGATGGATTTGAACCACCAACCTTTTGGTTAGCAGTCCAGTGCTTATCCTATAGCACCACACCAGGACTCCTTCAGCTATACTTGTTATTAAGTGCTATTGAGTCAGTTCCAACTCATAGAGACCCAGTAGAAGGTTTCCAAGGAGCAGCTTGGGGCTTGAACCACCAGCCTTGTGGTTCAAACCAATCTTGTGGTCTAGTGCTTATCCTTCAGCACTACTAGGTAAAGCCAAATTGTTCTCTGAAGTGGCTGCCTTGATGTATATTCCCCCAAACATAGGATGAGAATTTCCATATTCTCACCAACATTTGCTGTCTTCATACCCTGGTAATTCGTAATCTTAGCGTCATTATTGAGTATGTTAACTTACATTAAAGTATCATGAGATCTAGAGACGCAGAAACCAGACCTTTAATCTCATGTCTTAACTCGGGTGGGTCTGACTCTAAGGCATTCAGGAAGATTAGGTGCATAGATGGGGGGGTGGGGGGATAGGGAAGTAATACAGGGAAGTCAGATACTGCCAGGATTTGTGGGAACTGATCAAGTCCCAGCCTGACTGCCCCCACCCAAGTAAATAGTCAGAGGTCTTATAGCTTGAATTTAAAGCTCACAAGCGAATCACTGGTTGCTTCAACAAATACTTTGAGAGCCTACTCTGGCCCTCTACCACTCATCTGTCAGTCTGTTGTACTGTGGTAGCTTGCAAATTGCTGCAATACTAGAAGCTATGCCACTAGTATTTTAAATACCAACAGGGTCGCTTATGGTGGACAGGTGTCAGCAGAGCTTCCAGACTAAGACACACTAGGAAGAAGCAGAGACAAGACCATTTCTGAATGGCTAACCACTGAAAAGCATATGAATAAAAGTGGAATATTGTCAGACGTAGTGCCGGAAGATGAATCCCTCGGGCTGGAAGGCACTCAAAACACATCTGGGAAAGAGAGCTTCCTCCTCAAAGTAGAGGTGACCATAATGATGTGAATGGAGCAAAGCTTTCAGGACCTGCACTTGCTGATACAGCAATTCAAAATGAGGAGAGACAGCTGCAAACATCCATTAATAATTGGAACATGGAATGCACAAAGTATGAATCTAGGAAATTTGGAAGTTGTCCTAAATTATATGTAATGTATAAAGATCTATGTCCTAGGTGTTAGTGAACTGAATATTGGCCTGGTATTGGCCATTTTGAATCCAATAATCATGGTTCACTATGCCGAGAACAAATTGAAGAGAAATGGCATATCATTCAACAGAAAGAAAGAAAATGTCAAGATCTATATTGAAGTACGGGAGCTCTGGTAGCATAGTGGTTACGAATCGGGCTGCGAACCTTAAGGTCAGCGGTTCGAAACTACCAGCCGCTCCGCGGGAAAAAGATGAGGCTTTCTACTCCCGTAAAGATTTACACCCTCGGAAACGCTGTACAGGGTCGCTATGGGTTGGAACCGACTCGACGGCACTTAACAACAACAACAACATATTGAAGTACAGTGCTGTCTGTGATAGAATAAATAATATCCAGATGCCTGCAAAGAAGACCAGTTAATAGCACTGTTATTGAAATTTATGCACCAACCACTGAAGTCAGTGATGATGAAATTGAGGAATTCTGCCAACTTCTTCAGTCAGAAATTGAACAAATATACAATCAAGATGCATTGATAATAACTGCTGATTGGAATGTGAAAGCTGGAAACAAAGAGGAAGAATCAGTAGTTGGAAAATATGGCCTTGGTGATAGAAACGATGCTGGAGATCGCATGATATAATTTTGCAAGTCCAATGGCTTATTCACTGCAAACACCTTAATTAAAGTAATATAAAAGGTGACTGTACAGACAGACCCTACTGGGGATGAAATACACAAGAGTCAAATTGACTGCATCTGTGGGAAGAGATGGTGGAGAAACAATATCAGCCAAAATAAGGCTAGGGGCAGACTGTAGAACAGCCCATCAATTGTTTATATACAAGTTCAGGCTGATGCTGAAGAAAATTAAAGCAGGTCCACAAGAGATAGAATATGACCTTGAGTGCATCACACCTGAATTTAGAGACCATCTCTAGAATAGATTTGACGCATTAGACACTAAGGACCAAAGACCAGAAGAGTTGTGGGATGACATCAGGAACATAATACAGGAAGAAAGCAAAAGATCATTAAAAAGCAGGAAAGAAAAGATGGAAATGGATGTCAGTCAGATGAGACTCTGAAACTTGTTCTTAGATGTAGAATAGCTAAAATGAATGGAAGAAATGAGAAAGTAAAAGAGCTGAACAGAAAATTTCAAAGAGTAGCTGGAGAAAACAAAATCAAGTATTATAATGAAATGTGCAAAGATTTGGAGTTAGAAAGCCTAAAAAAAGCCAGCATTTTTTAAGCTGAGAGACCTGAAGAAAAAATCCAAGTCTCTACTTGCAATACTGAAGGGTTCTATGCCAAAATATTGAATGATGTGGCAAGCATCAAAAGAAGATGGAAGACTTTATCCAGAGAACCAGGGGTGCCAGAGATGGAGGCAGAGATGGGGACATGGAGAGTGGAAGCAGCTGAGGACTCTAGATTCATGGACTAAGAAGAGAAGGACTAAGAGCTGGTGGCCAGGAGGCAGACTTGCAGAATGTGCCCTTTGGAGATGTTAATTGTTATATATGCCTGAGTGGTTTTTTTTGTTTGTTTGTTTTTTTAAAAGAAGCTAAAGTGGATAGAGAGAAATACTGTTAACTGATGGTACATGGAGGGAATTATAATCATTGTAATGAAACAAGGCGTATGATTTGTTGAATGTAAAACTGATGATATGCCCTGTAAACTTTCACTCAATCCACAATAAAAAACTTAAAAGAAGATGGAAGAGATACATAGAATCACTGTACCAAAAAGAAATAGTTGATGCTCAACCATTTCTAGAGGCAGCCCATGATCAAGAACCAATGGTATTGAAGGAAGAAGTCCAAGCAACACTGAAGGAAATGACAAAAAAACAAGGCTCACTCATCTATGTCAAGAAATGTGGAAGACAGCTACCTGACCACCTATTGAAAGCAATCCATACTTGTGTACATCCCAATGAGAGGTGAGTCCATGGAACGCGGGAATCATTGAACAATATCATTATTATCACATGCAGGTAAAATTTTGCTGAAAATAATTTAAAATCATTGCAACAGTATATGGACAAGGGGCTTCCAGAAATCAATCAGGATTCAGAAGAGGACATGAAACAAGGGATATCATTAATGATGTCAGATGGATCTTGACTGAAGCAAAAAATACCAGAAGGATGTTTAATTGTGCTTTATTGACTATACAAATAAGTCGTGTGGATCATGACAAACTGTGTATAACATTGCAAAGAGTGGGTATTCCAGAACACTTAATTGTGCTCATGAGGAACCTGTACATAGACCAAGAGGCAGTTGTCCAAACAGAACAAGGAGACACTGACTGGTTTAAAATCAGGAAAGGTGTGTGTCAGGGTTAATCAATCTGTATGCTAAGCAGATAATCCAAAATGATGGATTATATAAAGAAGAACGTGACATCAGGATCAGAGGAAGACAACCTTCAACATGCAGATGATACAACCTTGTTTGTTGGAAGCAAAGTGGACTTGAAATACTTACTGATGAAGATCAAAGACTACAGCACTCAGTATGGATTGCGCATCAATGCAGAGAAAACAAAAATCCTCATA
>NW_006408958.1:1208820-1211018 GCF_000296735.1 Chrysochloris asiatica
TCAATAGCCTCTTATGCATGTGAAAGTTGGATAATGAATAAGGAAGACCGTAGAAGAATTGATGCATTTGAGTTATGATGTTAGAGAAGAATATTAAGGGTATTACCATGGACAGCCAGAAGAACAAACAAATCTGTGTTAGAAGAAGTACAAAGTGCTCCTTAGAAGTCAGGGTGGTGAAACTTGGTCTTTTCATTTTTCAGACATGTCATCAAAAGGACCAATCACTGGAGAAGGACATCAGGCTTGATAAAGTGGAGGGTCAGTGAAAAAGGACAGACATAGTGGATTGATTGACACATTGGCAACCACAGTGGGTTCAAACACAGCGGCAATACTGAGGCTGGCGCAGGACTGTGCAGTGTTTTGTTTCATTTGGCATCGGGTCACTGTGAGGCAGAGCTCGCTTGACAGTACCTAACAACAGTAAAAAACTATGGGCCCTTAGGAGGCACTGTAGTATAAACACTGGACTGCTAACCACTAGGTTGGTGGTTCAAACCCACCTTGCTCCTCAGAAACCCTATACAGGGCCGCTATGAGTTGGAACCAACTTAACGGCAACAACTTAACAACTATGAACCCTGTGGGCAAGTTAAATGCTTGACTACTCACTGAAAGGTTGTGGTATGAGTCCATCCAGAAGTTCTCACAAGACAGACCTGGCGATCTACTTCCGGTTGTCACAGCCTTGAAAACTCTATGGAGCAATTGTTCTCCACACACGTGGGATCGGTATGAATTCAAATGGACTCAATGGCATCAAACAGCAGCTATTAACAAGGCAAGGCTCAGGATGTGAGGGTATAGTGCTTTGGAAAAACGGCCAAAATCTGTACTTTCATAGCGCTTATACGCTCAATGAGAGGAAACGAAACCTACCGCTACCCAATGAATTCTGACTTGTAGTGACCCCTTAGGACGAGCAGAACTGCTCCTTTGGGTTTCAAAGACGAAATCTTTATGAAAGCAGACAGCTTCATCTTTCTCCTGTAGAACAGATGGTGGATTTGTACCACTGACCTTGTTGTTAGCAGCTCACCCACTGAACCCACAGAGCCAGCAGAGAGCCTTTGAAGAGAAGCAACTATTAAAAGAAATAAGCATGTGGATTGCATCATGCTGTTTGTTGTGGTTGTTGTGAAGTGCTGTCGGGTCAGTTCTGACTCATAACCACCCTGTGTAGGGTTTCCAAGGAACAGCTGGTGAGAACTGCTGACCTTGAGGTTCAGACTGACCTTGCAGTCCAGTGCATTGTCTTCCAGCACCACACCTGGAAGGGGATAAATGTGGAGAAAGCACAGCTAAGGAGGGAATAAAGACTTCCAGAGCGAGAAGATGTCTGCATGTTTAGACAAGATGTTCAGAGAAGGTGACATTTGAACAAAGACCTAAAGGAAGTGGGGAAGCAAGCCATGAGGCTATCTGGAGGAAAGGATGTAGGAACCGCAAGTGCAAAGGTCCTGAGGCAGGACACTGCCCAGTGTACTCAAAGACCAGCCAAGCACCAATATGCCTGGAACCAAGAGAGCAAAGGGGAGATGAGGTCAGAGAGGAAAGGGGGCAGACTGTGCTGTGCTATAAAGTTGAGGAGCTTGATGTTCCCTACCAAAAAGCTCAGAGGGAACCCAATTGTATTGGTAGGGGTGGTGGGGCCAGGCAGCTTCCAGGGAGTATCTGAACAGAGTCTGGGTTCCAGAGCAGGGAATTGTAAAGCAGGCTGACAAGGTGTGTGCCTGTTGGTGTGTGTTTTGGGGTATCTGTGGTGGGAAGACCGAGGATCATTAAGCATGTGACTCGTGATCTGCAGCATCAAGACTAATGAGAGAGCTCACGGACTGGTGAGGCTGAAGAAAGGGCGGGCCTGAGTCCAGAGCAGAGAGCATCAGCTATGGGCCGAACTGTGCTGGATGCCTCTCAACCCCACAGATCCTGGCCTCTACAAAAGCCCACAGCCTCAGGACCTAGAAAGCAACATGGAACCAGGCGGCATGGTTCAAATTCCAGCTCTGCTGTGCGATCTTGAGCAAGCCACTACTGTGTCTCAGTTTCCTTGCCTGTAAAATGGGAATCATCCTAGAACATACCTCAGAGAGGTTTTTGTAAAGATTAAATTGGTTGATTAGGTCATGTGATTTACTAGAACAACACAAGTACAATACTCAATAAATATTGTTGTTGTTGTTGTCAGGTTCCAT
>NW_006408958.1:1214473-1226243 GCF_000296735.1 Chrysochloris asiatica
CCCCCCCGTCGACCTGGTCTCCAGACACCTCTCACCCCGCTGCTCTGTGGTCTGGGTTTCATTTATTTAATATTAGCTTTAATAATTGTTCCAACTCATAGTGATCCTGCCGCTCCTTGGAAACTCTACATAGGGTCAGTATGGGTCAAAAGTGATTCAACAGCACTTAACAACATTATTAATACTGGAGTCCTGGTGTGGCACTGTAGAATAAACACTGTACTGCAAGGTCAGGTTGAACTGCAAGATTGGTGGTTCAAACTCACCAGCTGCTCCTCTGAAACCCTATACAGGGTCCCTTTGAGTCAGAACTCACTCTGGCACTTAACAATAACACCAACATTATAGTAGTAACATTTCTCATGAAAAGAACTATTCACTTCTCCCGGGTGTTACAATGCTGGTTCTTGTCCTAAAATGGACTAAACCAGTTATGGAAGGATGGTTATTGTTGGTGTTGTTCAGTTCTGTAGAAGGGTGCACATCTCTTAATTGCTATGTGGTCATGGGCAAGTTCCTTTGGTTCTCTGAGCCTTAGTTTTCTTAGCAATAAAATGGAACTGATGTCCTCTCCCTAGAATCAATGTGATGGCTCATATGGAGCTGGGAGCAATCTGGGGTCAGGATGGGTGCCTTTACTTTTTTCATCATTCCACTAGAATTGTCCTCTCTGGGTTGGCAGTGGGCAAATTGTTGTTGCTATTAAGTGCAGTCTAGCTGGTTCTGACTCATAATGACCCTGTAAAGGATCTCTGAGGCTGTAAATCTCTGTGTGAGCAAAAAGCCTCATTTTTCTCCCATGGGGCAACTTGTGGGCTCGAACCGGTGAGTTTGAGTTTTGCAATCCAGTGTTTATCCTACAGAGCCCCTGTGCTTCCAGTGGGCAAACAGTGAATGAAGTGTGGCCCCTGGCATGTGGGCCCAGAGTCTCAGAGGGAGACAAGTGGCTGTGTGATGGTGTGCTGATCGCCATGGTAACAGGACCAGCCTCCTCTGTGGATTGTCTACCATATGACACTATTACCATCATCCTGCCTTACAGGCAAGGAAACGGAAGCTTAGAAGGTACACAACCTGCTCACAGCTAGTAAGAGGTAGAGCCAGGACTTGAACCACACAATCCCACTCACCTACTTTCAGTACTGTTGGTGTTTAACGACATTAGGAAATGCACTGTTCAGCACTGATGTTCCCGAAGCGTCTGTCGGAAGGAATGAGTGAACCGTGCATTGATGATGTTAGACTGGACAGGAGACTAGAGTGGGGACAGCACTTACAAAGACCCATGGTGTTTGGTGGAATTGAAAGCTGTATCAATGGCCTTTACCACGGTGGCGGTGGTGGTTATGTGCCATGGAGTCGGTTCCAACTCATAGTGACCCTGCCCAAGGTTTCTGGGGCTGTAAATCTCTACGGGAGCAGAATGGCTTATCTTTCTCACTTGGGATGGCTGGTAGTTTTGAACTGCTGATAGTTTCGAATTGCTGACCTTGAGATTAGCAACCTGACTTGGAACCACTATACTACCAGAGCTCCTTACCACAATAATGCTGCACACCAATGACCATAGCTGAAGCATCTGAGGTTATCTGGAGGGCTGTGCTGATCTTAACTGGCTTTCTCATGTCCTGGGCGTAGGCTGACTGTGGGCTGATGGAGGCAGGTCTTAGCTGGGAAGAATAGGGTGACTGGGCCCTAACCCATGCAACCCTCATCCGCCAGAGGGCCATCCTGGGAGTGTCCTTGTGTTGACTTCAGAGGTGCACTAGGGGACAAACCCAGCAGTGTGCTTGTATCTCATCTGCTAACATTCCATTGGCCAAACCCAAAGGCAGAATGGAAGGGCACTGCCAGGGCATGGGGAGGGCACGGTGGAGGAACTGGACCACGCTTGAGATCTGCCACTTGGGGAGCTTGGGGGAAAGGACCCAGGGGAAGAGGAGGACAACAGCAATGGGGACAGAGCAGATTGATTAAGCCACATTCCTTCTACAGACATCAAGACAGTAAGGCGGGGGCACTTGCTCTGTTATGCAGATGTTACACATGGCCCCTGGGTCTAATTGGCCTTGGCCTCTGCAGAAAGGTTAATTGCTCCAATCACACAGTCTTAGCTCTGGGACTGACAGGACAGCTATCCAATTAAGGACCTGGAGCTATGGAGTGGCCTGTCTCTGGTCACTTGACCAGGGCTGCGAAGGTCAGTGGAGGGGCAGAGAGGCTGGGGACTGTGCTTGGAGACAAACCTGTAAGCAGGCATCTCAGGGCTGAGAGGGCTTTTTGGGTTTTGAGACACAGAAAACTCATTTCAAATAGGCTCGAGCCATTTACTGGCTCAGCTAACTCAACAGCTCAGGGACAGGTCTTGTCTACACAGGATTTAGGTGCTTAAACGATGTTTCAGGAAGTGGCCTGTGCCTCCCACTCAGTGTTGCCACGTTGGCTTCGCTCTCGAGCTGTATGGTGGCAGAGATAGTCCAGCAGCTTCAGGTTAATATTCTTCCAAGTCGGACTCGGAGAGTTTTGTTTGTGTCATGTGTCCATTCCGGAGCCAATCATTGTGGACTCTGAATAGCCTGGCCTGGATCAGGTGTCCAGTTCTGGAACTGCCCCTCCCATACCACAAGGATGGTCCCTGGAAGGAGAATTGGGATGCTGCCTGCCATAAGTCACAATGTCCTCTACAGGGCAGAGGAGAGAGAGTTGGGGCGTCAGTACCCATTAAGATCTCAGGAGGTATAATGAGAGGGAATGGCCCTTGGGAATTGTTGGGTTTCACTGCCCATTTCACAGATGTGGAAACTGAGCCTATTCTAATTGAAATGCTACTAGGAAGACAATGAAAGCATGCTGGAATGGGCATTGTCTGCTGCAAGAGGGTGTTGAGTAGATAGGTAGGTCGGGATGCTTTGGGTTTCTTTCTGAGGAGTTGACATTTTACCTGAGACCTGAATGGAAAACACCATGTGAGGATAAAAGGAAGAACATTCCTGAAGGAATAGCTAGTTGCAAAGGTCCTGAGACTGAGCCAGACTTGGTCACTTAGGGGCCCAGGCTGATGGACACATCCACATGCCCGGGAGGAGGGTGAGAGCTGGAAAAGTCACTCCCAGCTTTTCTGTCCCCAAAGTGAAGCTGTTATTTCTGTTCACAACACCATAGCCAGGACTATCTGCCCTTGTTTCTGTATCGTTGTTAAGTGCCCCAAAGTTGGTTCTGACTCATAGCGATCCTGTATAGGCTTTCCAAGGCTGTGAATCTGCCCGAGCAGAAAACTGACTCTTTGTGCCGCTGCTGTATGGGGCCTGGAAATGTGGAGGATTGAATAGCTCTGGGGTGATATTAATATAGAGCATATGGACCCTATATAGCTCTTCTGCCATATAGAGCAAACCTTCTAATCAGTCACGGTCTTCTGCCAGATACTCTCATTTGAAAAATCTTTGCTTAACAGGCCAGCTCTAAATGGTATCTCATGGGTGTTTCATTATTTAAATTTATTATAGCTGAGGTGGAATATATTTTCCATATGGCTTTGTTGCCTTTTTAGTGAATTATCTGGAAACTTAACCTTTTGGGCCTCCTTAAAAAAAAACTTTTTTTTTTTTAACCTGAGACCTGAGGCATTTAGAAGTTATGATCTCAAAGGCCCCATCAGCTTACATACTCTCTGATTCTCTGATCTTTAAAAATACCAAAGGAAATGCCATTTATATTGGCAAAAGCTTTGTGGGTGCCTCCCAGATGAAAGAATAAACCCCCGGAGTTGGTGAGTCTAGATATTTTTAGACTCTTCTGCCAGAGTGATAAAACCAGGACCCCTTTGGCCAAGAGAGGACTGGGTGGGGATAGAAGATGCTGTCAGGATTCAGGGTAATAAACTAGATCTTCCAAGTACAAGAGAGACACAGGCCAAGACATGGTGCGTTCTCCTGCCCAGCTGCCCTGAATGAGGACAGGTCTTCGTGCCTCTTGGCAGCTGAACCCTAAAGTATTTCTGTCCACGCTTTAAAGATGCTGAAGTCATCTTACCTGGGGTGTTTTCTTTGTGTGATTTGCATGTCCCAGCACCTGAAATGGAGCCCTGTGCATAGTAGGTGTGAAAGAAACATCCCTTGTTAAGAATCAGAAGTTCTGAGCTGGAGTGCAAGACTCCTCTAGAAGCCGTGTGACCTTGTTCAATTCTCCTTCCTTCTCTGGGGTACACGTTACTATCTGAAACATGAAATGAAATGGATTCAATTATGAAGAGGTCTCCTCTGGGTTCTGTGAGGGTTGTCAACGGGTGCCCTATCCACTACTCGTTTAATTGACTCACATCATTTCCAAAAGTGTTTAAAAACTTTTGAATTCATTGCGGATACTTCAAAAATTAGGGGACTTCACTTACAAATCTGGATTGGTGGCTCATTTGAAAAGTTGGAAAATCTGGCAATCCTGGGCAAACATCCCTACACTCAGGCTCTACCACTTCCTGTTGTCTGGGCAGCGAAGCAGAATGCTTGTACCTCTTATTGCTCACACTGTGCCATTGCTTCAAGAAGAGAGTAAGGGATTTCTTGTACTTAGGATGTTGCTAACTGCTATTTAGTTGTTCTGACTCATAGTGACCCTGTGTAGGATTTCTGAGGGGCTTCAAAAACTTTGTGTGAAAATAGAATACAAAAATAATAGGATTTTTCAACGAACTCTTTGAAGCTTCCTTGTATTTCTATCAAATGTGAGAAATGCAGGTGCAAAGGCCCTGGGGTGGGAATAAATTATGTATGTTTGTGGACTGGAAAGAGGCTCTGGAAGGAAGGAAGATAAAACTGGAGAAACAGTGAAGACAGGTCACCTAGGATCCTGTAAGGAGCTTGGGTTTTATTTTGAGAGCAATGGGAAACCATTGGAGCATTAGAGGACTCTAAAGGAGTTGTTGTTGTTGTTAAGTGCTAGCAAGTCGGTTCCGATGCATAGCGACCCTGTACAGGGTTCCCAAGGAGCAGCTGATGGCTTTGAACTGCCGACATTGTGGTTCACAATCCAGTGTTGATCCTATACCACTACAGGAGCAGAGGGAGGGAATATTATTTACTTTCTAGAAAGATGCCTTTGCTGCCTAGTGCTGGGAGAAAAATAAAAGACGGGGGCTAAAAATTACTAAAGAGGGATATTGGCAATGTTCAGTATGGGTCAGGGAAGACCTCATTGAAAAGTGACATTTGGGAAAACTCAGACAATAGCAGGTTCAAAGGCCCTGGGGCAGGAGTGGGTTCAGTGTCTTAAGGAACATCCAAAAGGCCAATATGGCTGGAGGGAAGTGAGTGCGTATGAGAAGGATAGAAGATGAGGTCAGGGAGGTGAGGGAAGTCAAAAACCAATGTACAGGTAGTCACTAACCCAGCAGGTGAGTGGGTGCTGAGCCAACTAAGACACACGCTCAGCATGACTTTGTGGAGGACCTGAGGGGCCTTCTATCTTGGCTCTCCTGGGCCTAAGCCTCCAAATCAGGGACCTTGAAGAAGATGGTGAAGCCTTAAATTCCACTCTGCCCTCTAATCCCCTGGTACCTGACCTTGTCTGGAGTTGGCTCCTAGGTGGCTCATTCTGGCTTTGAGGCCACTCTCTCACAAAAGCCTCAAGGGGGGAGACTCAGCTGCTGAAATACCCTCCCTCTCATGCACTGTGACTAACCTCACTCCATTACCCATCGGCTGGATAGAGTGGTTGGAATAAAGGTCGATGGACAAGGATGGGAATTTGGCATTGCCCTTCGATCTTATTCCCTTGGGACATATGTCAGACTAATGCTATGTGCCCACCATTCGGCTGTCAGTTTGTCATACTATGGTTGCTGTGATTCTGGAAACTATGCCATAGGCATTTTAAATACCAGCAGGGTCACCCATGGTGGACAGGTTTCAGATGAGCTTCCAGATGAAGACAGATTAGGAAGAAGGAGAGATGGACTACTTCTGAATATTTACTGACTAAAAACCTTATGAATAGCAGTGGAACATTGTCTGATAGCCCCAGAATATTTACTACTGACTATTGTCAGATATAGTGCCAGAAGACGAGCCCCTCAGGTTGGAAGGCACTCAAAATATGAATGGGGAAGAGTTGCCTCCTCAAAGTAGAGTTGACCATGATGACATGAATGGAGTAAAGCCCGGGACCTTCGTTTGCTTATGGGGCACAACTCAAAACGAAGAAAACAGCTATTAACATCCATTAATAATCAGAACATGGAACGTACAAAGTCTGAATATAGAAAGATTGGAAAATTTCAAAAATTAAATGGAACAGATAAACACCAATATCCTAGGCATTAGGGAGCTGAAATGGACTGATATTGGTCATTTTGAATCTTGACAATCACATGGTTTACTATGCTGCAAATGACAAATTGAAGAGGAATGATGTCTCATTCATCATCAAAAAGAACATACCAAGGTCTGTCTTGAAGTACAACACTGTCTGTGGTAGGATAATATCAAAATGCCTACAAGGAAGACCAGTTAATACCAACTTTATGCACCAGCCACTAAAGTCAGTGGTGATGAAATTGAAGAATTCTATCAACTTCTTCAGTCTGAAATTGATCAAACATGCAATCAAAATGTATTCATAATTACTGGGGATTGAAATGTAAAGGTTGGAAACAAAGAGGAAGGATTCGTAGTTGGAAAACATGGTGTTGGTGAGAGAAGTGATGCTGGGTATCCCATGATAGAATTTTGCAAGACCAATGACTTCTTCATTACAAATACCTTTTTAAAACAACATGAACAATGACTATACACATGGACCTTACCAGATGGAATACACAAAAATCAAATTGACTACATCTGTGGAAAGGCAAGGTGGAAAAGCTACGTATCATCAGCCAAAACAATGCCAGGGGTAGACTGTAGAACAAACCATCAATTATTCATATGCAAATTCAGGCTGAAGCTGAAGAAAATTAAAACAAGTCCATGAGAGCCAAAATATGACTGACCTTCAACATATCCCACCTGAATTTAGAGATCAGCTGAAGAACAGATTTGATGCATTAGATTCTGAAAACTGAAGACTTTTTAAAAGAGTTGCCGGCTGACATCAAGAACATCATATAGGAAGAAAGCAAAAGGTCATTAAAAAGACAAAAAAGAAGGAAAAGACCAAAATGGATGAGAGACTGAAGCTTGCTCTCCAGCATAGAGTGCTAAAGCAAATGGAAGAAGTGAGGAGGTACAAGAACTGAACAGAAAATTTCAAAGATCAGCTCGAGAAGATAAAGCCAAACATTAACACAAAATGTGCAAAGATCTGGAGTCAGAAAACCAAAAATTCATGCTCAGCATTTCTCAAGCTGGGGGAACTGAAGAAAAAACTCAAGCCTCGACTTTCATTATTGAAAGATTCTCTGGGCAAATTGTTGAATGATGCAAAAAGCATCAAGAGAAGATGGAAGGAATACACAGAGTCACTGTACCAAAAGGAAATGGTTAATATTCAGCCATTTCAAGAGGTAGCATATGATCAAGAGCCAATGATACTGAAGGAGGAAGTCCAAGGTGCATTGAAGGAATTGGCAAAGAACAAGGCACCAGGAATTGATGGAATAAAAATTGAAATCTTTCAAGAAAGTGAGGTGGCACAGGAGGCACTCACTCATCTCTGCCAAGAAATTTGGAAGACGACTATCTGGCCGATTGATTGGAAGAGATGCGATTATAGTTTTGCTCATGGTAATACAGAAATGGCTGCAATCATACATTGACAGAGAACTTCCAGAAGTTCAAGTCGGATTCAGAAGAGGCTGTGGAATGAGGGATATCATTGCTGATGTCTGATGGATCTTGGCTGAAAGCAGAGAATATCAGAAAGATGTTTACCTGTGCTTTATTGACTACACAAAGGGTTTTGATTGCGTGGATCATGACAAGCTATGGACAACATTGCAAAGTATGAGTATTCTGGAAAGCTTAATTGTGCTCATGAGGAATTTGTGCCTGGACCAAGAAGCAGTTGTTCAAACAGCACATGGGAACACCTGAATGTTTTAAAATTTAAAAAAGTGTGTTCCAGAGTTGTATTCTTTCACCATACTTATTCAGTCTGTATGCTGAGCACATAACCCGTGGCATCAGGATTGGCGGAGACTCATTAACCTGCAATATGCAGATAATACAACCTTGCTGACTGAAATTGAAGAGGACTATTAAAATGCTTAGTGATAAAGATCAAAGACCACACCCTTCTATATAGATTGCACCTCAATGTAAAGACAAAAATCCTCATCACAGGAACTATAAACAACATCCATATAAATGGAGAAAAGATTGAAGTTGTCAAAGACTTCATTTTGATTTTAAGTCAACCATCAACACTCATGGAAGCAGGAATCAAGAAATTAAATGACTCATTGAATTAGGCAAATCTGCAGTCCAAGACCTCTTTAAAGTGTTCATGAACAAAGATGTTCAGTTTGAGGACTAAGGTGTGTCTGACCCAAGACATGGAATTTTCAATAACCTTATATGCATGTGAAAGTTGGACAGTGGATAAGGAAGACCATAGAAGAATGATGCATTTGAATTATAGTGTTGGAAGAGAATATTAAAAGTACCATGGACTGCCAAAAAACAAACCAATCTGTGTTGCAAGAAGTATAGCCAGAATGCTCCTTGGAAGCCAGGATGGTCAGACTTTGTTTCTCATACTTTGGAAATATTATCAAGAGGAACCAGTCACTGGGGAAGGAGATCATCTTAGGTTAAGTGGAGGGTTGGAGAAAAAGAGGAAGATCCCCAACGAGATGGGTTGGCACAGTGGCAGCAGCAATGGGCGCAAATGTAGCAATGATTGTAGGGTTGTTGCAGGACCAGGCAGTGTTTTGTTCTGTTGTGCACAGGGTCACTATGAGTGGGTACCGACTCAATGGCACCTAACAACAATCCTCCGTGGAGTTGGTAGGGGGTGGCCTCTGCCCTGCCTCCCGACATGCAGTTCATGCCTGAGCCATGGCTCCACCACACAGCTGTGCTGCATGTTCTCCAGCGCTGACTCTAGGCTGGTTTTTTCCTGTGTGGCAGCCAGCATGCACTTTGAGGCACCAGGATTGGCTTCCCACTGCCTTTGAGATAAAGTTGGCCTCTTCTGTCTGTCTGTCCTCTGCTGTCCAGCACATCCCTTTTCTAACTCCCTGGCCATATTCACCTTTCCTGAACCGCCCTCTTAGCCTTCAGGGCACATCAGAGGTATCCCCTCCTCCAAAAGTTCTTAGGATTCTCCAGTCTGGGCCAAACTGGTCCCATCTCTGTCCCCATGTGAGAAATGCTGTCAATACCCCAGATCCTACCTTGGTCCCTCTTGGACACTAAAGGGTCAGGATAAACCCCTGACTGGGTCCTTACCCCAAGGGGTCTTCAGAGGGAGAACTGGAGCAGACCATTGTCTCCCATATGAGGTCACTGATGAGTTATGACGAGTGCTTAAGGACAAACACTCAAGAAATACAATCTGTACTCGTTTTAGCGAGAGTGAGGCTTTTCATTCAATTTTGCAAAATCGGGTGCCAAACTCAGAAGACACAGGTAGATGGGCTGCAAGGCCAGTTCACAAAGAATTTATTTTCTAGGCCGAGAAGGTCCCTCCCCTGTTCCTCACTGACTGAGTACTATGGGGTTAACAATCTTCCCGGACTGTCCCCTATTGCCTGGGTGGTTGAATTCTTATTTAAAGTTCCTAGTAGGCTGAACAAATTCCTTCCCCTTCCTCCATGAGCTTCACCTATTGCTGCACTGTCCTGCAGCCTCCTAGACTCCCCTCATTCCTGAAGATGGACCATCCTAAGAGTTATTTCTCACGTCCAAGGCCCCTGCCTATTCGGCTTGCCAAGGGGTCATCCCTGCTGTGCTGGTCTGTGTCCTTGTCTACATGGTGCCTGAAGAGCAAATTCTTCATTGCATTCCTGGGCTCCCGCACTGGATCCAGATGGCCAAACCCCCAAACCAGCTGCCCTGCTTGTCTCCCACCCTCTGCTCTGAAGCTTGAGCACACCTCCTCCCTCTATACAGGTCCTGTCATCAGTACCCAGGGGGTCTACACCACCAGCCTCCCCACCCTCCCCGAACAGTCTGCCTCCAAATGTCACCAGAGACAGGTGACTTCCCTGGAACAGATCAGCCTTTGGGGCTGCAGTGTCCTGAGTGAGGGTAGTCTAGAGGGTGACAACCTGTGGGGCCCAGAA
Source organism: Chrysochloris asiatica (assembly GCF_000296735.1). Taxonomy (NCBI): domain Eukaryota; kingdom Metazoa; phylum Chordata; class Mammalia; order Afrosoricida; family Chrysochloridae; genus Chrysochloris; species Chrysochloris asiatica. The sequence goes on from NW_006408958.1 coordinate 1,224,696, forward strand.
AGCCAGAAAGCCAGGAGGGGAATTTGGGGTTAATTTCCTTGTGTAATGCAAATTACCAGAGGGTTGCAGCAAGGAAGAGATCCAATTGTATTTATATTTGTAAAAGAAACTTCTTTTCTAAAACCTGGCCCATGCATAAGAAAGACCTGGTGTGTTTGTTCAATATTCAGATTCCTGTCCCTTGAGATCCTGAAGCATCAGGTTGGGGTGTTAGTGGGGAAGAATCTGCATTTTAATTAATTAAATTTACATTCTGAAATTAGAGAACTACTGCTTTAGAAGAAGATAAACTTGAACATTCCCAAAGGGTCAGTAGAAAAAATTCAGAGGCTCCAAGAATTTTGGGGGCAAAACATTACATCATTGCGCCTGCTGGCCTCTGACTGGCATTTGACATGTGCTTTTGAGGTGTGTGGGACCAGCCACAAGGGGACTGTGTCACCAAGAGAAATTGCGGGATTTTCATGTCACATGCCAGGGTTTGTAGAGAACTTGAAATATCATTTCCCTTTTCTCCAAAATTATTGTCGTTCTAAGACTCGCACTTTATCTTGCTCTTTAATGCATTACTAAAGATGCACATAAAATTGTACATCTGCTTTTTACAAATGTTTTCTTAAGTGTTTCAATTATAGTTAATTTGATGTGTCCTTTGCAATCCCAGGTTTACTTTTCGGCCTCTTGGAACATTATTTGGACAACGGTCCGTAGACTGCCCTGGGTTCCACTGGGGTTCCTGGGTGCCTCAGTGTCCTACCTCTGAGATAGACCCTGCAGCCCCTCATTTACATGTTTGTTGGGAGGAACAGCTGAGCCAACTCCAGGCTGGACAGGAGGCTGAGGTCAGTGGGCAGTGGGGGCCAGGCTGCTTGGGCTCTTGGAGTCCCAGCTCTGCCACTTACTACCTGTGATTCTCTGCTGCCTTCCTTTTCTCTCACCTGTTAAGTCCTGGTGTGGCGCTGTGGGATAAAGCACTGGACCGCAAGGTCGGTTTGAACCACAAGGTCAGCGGTTCAAACTCACCAGCCGCTTCTTGGAGACTTTATGAATCGGAACTGACTTGAAAACATTTAGCAACAACAGCAGCATAACTCAGGGAAGGGGCCCTGGTGGTGCAGTGGTTAAGTGCTTTGGCTGCTAGTCCATTGGCTCCTCAGGAGAAGGAAGAAAAGCTCTAGTGAGCTGTCCCACTGAGCCTAGAGAAGCGTCTCGGGCAGTTCTCCTCTGTCCTACAGGGCTGCTATGAGTAGGAACACCCAACCAGCCTGCCTATATCAGATAAGGTTTTTTTTGTTTTGTTTTTTCCTTTTTCCAAGCCTCAATTTTCACATCTGTTAAATGAATTTAGCTAGCATGTATTGAGGAGTCCTCGTGTGGCACTGTAGGGTTAGCACTGAACTACTACTAACCACAAGGTCAGTGGTTCAAACCCACCAGTCACTTCTATACAGAGTCGCTGTGGGTTGGAACCAACTCTCTGGAAACCTTATACAGAGTCGCTGTGGGTTGGAACCAACTCTCTGGAAACCTTATACAGAATCGCTGTGG
>NW_006408958.1:1226368-1265099 GCF_000296735.1 Chrysochloris asiatica
GCTGTGGGTTGGAACCAACTCTCTGGAAACCTTATACAGAGTTGCTGTGGGTTGGAACTGACTTGATGGCACTTAACAACAACAACAGCATTGAGGTCTATCATGTGTCATCTCCTGTAACCCTCACACCCACCTTATGAGGGAAATGAGGTAACGGAGGCTCAGAGAGGCAAGCCATTTGTCCAGGGTCACACGCAGGCCAGGAGCAGAGCTGAGGCTTGCCTGCAGTGGGCTGGTTTCTCAGGCCATGTGCTCAGCTTTAATTTCCCCACAGAATTCAGTTTCCGGGCCACAGAAGCTGGGAGTTGGAGTGGGAACAGTGGGCATCTAGGAGGCCCTTTGGATGCAGAGATTTTGCTGGCACCACCTGGCCAGCTTCCTCCTCAGCTCTGCCCTCCTCTGTGTCTTGGATCACGCACAACCTGGCTTTTTCTCCGAGTGTCCATTGCAGAGCTTCCTGCCCACACTCTAGATGATGCCTGGGCTGTAGCCTCAGCCTCAGTGGCAGGAGCAATAGGGAGGGTGGGGGTTGTGGCAAACTGGGGACCAGGTGCCCCATCTATAGGGAGCAGCCACCTCTCAGTGCCCCTCACTGCCATGATGTGGGACTGTGGGTCTAGTCTGCCAGACTTTCAAAAGAATAGCTGTTTTCATAAGATTTTCCATATTTAAATGTTGGCGCCTAATTCAAATTTTTAAAAATCTCATGGAGACAGCTAGAGAAAACAATGACAACAACAACAAAAAACAGAAAATAAATCAAAACAGTCAAGATCTTCAGGTCTGTTTGCAACTTCCGACCTACCCTATTTTATTTCACATGCCTGTCCAGAAGCCCCTGCTAGAGATGGAACGTGGAGTCTCAGGGAGGTGAAGTGACGCTTGCCCAAGATGGCAGAAGGAGAGGGGACTTAGGGCCACGACTTAGCCTTGGACTTCTCAGGCCTTCCCACTAGCCTTACCTGCTCCTTCCAGGCCCCTTGTTGGCTGTTAGCATGAGTCAGGAGCGTCTCTTTAAGGCCAGCTTCTGGATCATGCAGGGAAAGAAAGGCCACCGGCACCGTGACGCATCTCAAATGCTCTTTCTAAAGGGCACGTCTGCTGGAGAGGTTTCTGAGTGGACAGGACCAGAACCGTGCATGATCAAAGTCCAGCCACGACAATCTGGGATGTCCTATGTGAGCACAGAGAAGGGAGTGCTAGTTCTCTGGGCCCAGGAGCTCTGGTAGCGTAGTGGTTATGAATCGGTCTGCGAACCTCAGGGTCAGCTGTTTGAAACTACCAGCTGTTCCGTAGGAGAAAGATGAGGCTTTCTGCTCCTGTAAAGATTTACAGCCTCGGAAACCCTGTACAGGGTCGCTATGAGTCGAAACCGACTCCACGGCACATAACCACAACAACAACAAGTTTGATACCACCATTATTTACCTGCGGTGTTAGGAACTAGACTGGGGACTTTGCAGTCATTGTCCCATTTAACTTGCCCCCAAGAAAGTATGAAATCAGTAGTGCTAATTTCATTAAGTAGCTAGACAGACAGAGACTCAGGAGAGCTCAAGGAAGGGCCCAAGGCCAAATCCAGTCCTGCTTGACCAAGTCCTGGCGCTCTTTGTACCACAACAAGGGATAGCCCCATAAAGTGGTGGAAACACGTCTTTTCTGTCACTGCTGGGCAACATAATGGGGACTAGAGTGGTCTGTGAACCCAGGTGTGGACCCCACTTTTCTGGGCTTAAAAGAGGGGAAAGTCCTGGTGTGATGCTGTAGGATAACACAAAGTTTGGCGGTTCAAATTCACCAGCCAATCCTTGGAAACTTTGTACAGGATTGCTATGAGTCAGAACCAAATCAATGGCACTTAACAACAACAACACAAAAATGGGGAGCCACCTGAGACACAGTAAGCAGCCACACTCCTGCCCTGTGTGTTGATTAAGGTTTTGAGAGTCAGGGCTGTCTCTAAGGAGGAGCTGTGGAGAGACCAGGGAGTTTGAGTCCTGACCCTGCAGGACCTTGGGGGAGGTCCCTGTGCTACTCTGGGCCTCAGTTTCCCACTCAGCAATTCAGTGGATTCTCAAACAAGCTGCCTCCAGGCCAGATCCAGCAGCATGTTGATTGGTGTTTGAGTGGACCTCTCCTATGATCACAGACTGCTACTCAGCAGTCTGCACATCCCATTAGAGCAGCCAGTGAGGGTCTCCACTATGTCCCCAAGTCAACATCTAGAATGTTTTCTGACTCCTTAAAAGAAGATTCCTAGCATTGTGACTGGGGGCAAGCCCCTTGCCCGCTCTTGGCCTTTGTGGATGGGATGTGGGGCTGAGGGCAGACAAGATGGTTCTCAGGAAGAGCTCTTGGTTTGTTATGTCAACCTGGGCATATTTTGAGAGCTGAAGACCTTTCCTAAAATTATAAACATGGGGTAGTGTGGTGTTTGCTAGAACCGCTGGTCCCTGAACAAACTTGGTGACTGAAGAGTACTTCTCCCCTTGGTGTAGGATGAGGGTCGGTCCACACTGCTGCAGAATTTCAGGGGTAGAAATGACTTTAGACCTCTCGTGTGCTGGGCTACCAGCCCAAATGCTCACAGTGTTCGGTAGGAAGCATTAAGTAGTGAAGGGGGCTGGGTGAGGCTGTGCTGAATGGAAGTAGAAGCCGTTTGCGGGACAGCTGCAGTTCAGCCCCACATTGTCCTCACTGTGTGGGGGTGCAGGCCTACTACTGTTGCATCTACTCCTTTTGCAAATGAATCCAGAAATCTGGATTTTTTTATGTGAAGTCTTCTATTTTTAAATGTTGATAATGAATTCAGATATTTTTAAAATACTGTGTGGGCCAAACAAGACATTTCCGAGGGCTGGATTTGGCCTGGAGGCAGCTTTTTTGAGAATCCACTGATTTTTCTGAGTGGGAAACTGAGGCCCAGAGTAGTACAGGGGCCTCCCCTAAGGTCCTGCAGGGTCAGGACTCAAACTCCCTGGTTTCTCCACAGCTCCTCCTTAGAGCCAGCCCCGCCTCTCAAAACCTTAATCCCCATGCCTCTGATGGCTCCAACTTACTGCCCAGTCCCAGACATAAAGTTAGTGGGAGTTGGAAGGACCGTGCTTGGGGACAACGGCAAGTCCTCAGTGCTTGCTGGGCATGAGTTTTCTATCTGTAGCAAATGAGGGCTGGGGAGTCAGTGACCTCCAGTCGCCCCCCTGCATTCTTCCAGGTCTTTGGCCTTCTGCCCCAGCCCTGGGAGATTCCACCAACAGCAGTGGCACCAGGCTACTTCTAGCTCCCAGGCCAGGTAATTCTGTGAGCTGGGGTGTGCCTCCCAGCTCACAGCCAGCCACCACTGCACCGTGACAGATTGATTTGACGAATTCAACAGGTGGATTTCTTTTGAAATGCTATTGCTTCATGGGATTTCATATGATTTTGCAATAATTCCCCTCAGATCCCCACAAGAGTTTTGTTTGTCCAATGGTGAATATGCCCTTGTCCCAGCAATTCTAGTTCTCCTTGGTTAACAACAACAACAATCGTAACAGCTAACTCTTACATGGAGTCCTGGTGTGGTGCTGTAGGATCAGCAATGGACTGCTAACCACAAAGTTGGCGGTTCAAACCCACCAGCCACTCCTTGGAAACCCTATACAGGCTCATTATGAGTCAGAGCAGACTCCACAGCACTGCCTGGATTCTGTGCATTCTCCTAAGTACTTTAATCATCAACGAATTCATTTAACAGTCCATGAAGTGGATACAATATCTATCACCAACTTACAGGCGAAAAACCGAGGTTCAGTGAGTATGTGTCACCTGTCCAAAATCTCCCGTCCAGTACCTGTCAGAGCTTGGTCAACACAGCCTGTCTGTCTCAGAGTCCAAGATTCTCCAATCTCTACCTCATTGCCTCATATAATTTTCACGCTGCTGCCGAGTGCCATCGAGTTGGTTCTGACTCACAGCAACCCTGCAGAAAGTTTCCCAGGCTGTAATCTTTATGGGAGCAGGAAGCCTCATCTTTCTCCCACAGAGTAACTGGTGAATTCAAACTACTGATTTTGTGGTTAGCAGCCCAACACGTAACCCACGATGCTACCAGGGCTCCTTTATATAATGATCATGTTTTTGTTGTTGTGTGCTGGTTCCAACTCACAGCAATCCTGTATGGGGCTGCTGAGGAGCAGCTGATTTTTTTATTACTTTATTACGTACACTTTATTACTTACACAATGAAGAGCAGGAGAGTAGAGGCCGCTGGCGGGGGGAAGGCGGTGATGATGAGTTTGTCCACGCCCCAGTCCTCATAGCTCCCATCAGGCAGGTAGCAGCCGAAGGTGATGGGGATCTTTCGGGCCTTGAGCACCGTCGTGGCGATGAGCAAGGGGTCTGTCTCCCTCGCCAGCTCCACCATCACGGGGAACATACCACAATCTGGAGGGCTCCGGTGCCCAGCACGCAGGCTCGCACGTACTTGGTCATGTAGATCCTGGTTAGCCACTTTTGATTGGCCTGCGGTTGCCCCGCTGACAGAAGGATCTCTCCTGGCCCTCCTCCTCCACATCATCAAAGTCATTACCATTAACATTGTTCTCATTGTCTGACGTTTTATTCCCTGAAACTGTGAGGAAACCACCCAACCCCCAAAAGAGCGCACCTTCCCCACACCAGGCACCAAGTAGACATTGCACTTGCAGCAGCTGATGGCTTTAAACCACTGACCTTGTGGTTCATAGTCCAGTGATGAGCCTATAGCATCACACTAGGAGTCTATAACTGTTGTTGTTGTTAAGTGTCATCGAGTCGGTTCCCACTCATAGTGACCCGGCATAAGGTTTTTGAGGAGTGGCTGTTAAGCTTGAACCGCCGACCTGTAGTGCAAACCAACATTGCAGCCCAATGCATTAACCCACAGCGCCACACCAGGACTGTATTTGATTACTGTTGTTGTTAAGTGCCATTGAGTCGATTCCATAATTGCATTTTTTAGTAATAATAGTAATATTTAGCTTTCTTGTATACTTTCCAAGAGTCAGACTGATGGTTTTGACATACTGTCTTATTTAATTCTCATGATAAATCTAGTATGCCCATTTTTCAAATGAGGCAACTGAGGGACAGAGGATGAAGCTGTTCCCCAGCATATAGCCAAGAAATGGTGTCTGTGCAGGCCTACATCGTGTCTTATCAAGTAGGGCTCCAGAGTGCAATGGGAATCACTCTTGCAAACCCATCAATTCCATCAGTCTAGGGTCAGAGTTGGTGTCATGAAGCTGTTTTTTAAAAAAAGGCAAAAAGTACAGCTAACAGGATTAGCTGTCACTACACAGACCCTGCAACTGATGAGAAATCATTTTATTTCTTCTACCTCAGGAGGTCACTTATCCTCCGCTGCAAATCCAGCCATTAGCAGCAAGTTTTAGAGTCTTGGAACAATCATTCCTTCATTATTGAGCCTTTCTGACCTCACCAAAGCCAGACCCTGCCCCAGGCCTCCAGCCTCAGTCCTCTCTGTCTCCTTTTACTCACCTTGCGTGCATACCATGAGCATTGTGACAGCAGCAGGCACCACGCAGTGATTCCTGTTAAAATGATTCCCCCCACACCGTCCTTCTGTTTGTTAGACCCCCAACACCCACTGGCTGGTCACTGATTCAATTTTTCTTTAAATCGATTTGCTCTGTATACTTTTAAAAGGGAGGGTGGTTCTCAGATTTTGGCATGCATCAGCATCACGTGGTGGGCTTGTTAAAGCACAGCTTGGGTCCCTGTAAGAAACAGAAGTCCCCAAATAGTTCAAATGAAACCTTCCATGAAAGAGCTCCTAACAGCGGCGTGGGGAGGGCTGACCAAACTTGAGGCACCCAAAGGCTAGAAAACACTGAGGGGCTGTTACCCCCTCTAGGCCTGAAGGAGAAAAGGGCAGGACGGTATTCTGGAACCAGTGAGGGCTAACGCTGTGAGGATGACCCAGGGGAACTGTCGTCTCAGTTGGGCAGTAGAAGCTGCTGCCATTGATGTGGCTCAAAACAGGAGGGAGCAAAGAAGACATACTCTGACCTTCTCTCTTTCCACTGTTTCTGAACCCAATCAGAAGCCACAGGGGCAGGGAGTCTGGGCTATGCAGGAATCAGTCTCCTGGGACACAGAGTAGGGTATAGAGGAAAGAGGGTGGATGACCCAAGTTAAGGAAAGGGATGGGAGGATGGGGCAATATTAGATTACTAGCCCAAAAGAAAACTGTCCAAATATTTCTCCAGTCTGGCTAGGAATTGCTCAGGATTCAAAGCCGGAGGCTGACTTTTTTGTTCTAAAATAAGTTTTACAAAGATGTTAAGTACACAATAGCACCAAATAGGGACTTTTGATTGCTGTAATAAGAATGTTTTAAATAATTGAAACATGGATAGCTTTTTCACGGATTCAGACAATTTAGTGTTGTTCAGTACCACCTCTGCCTGTCAGGAAACAAATGTTGAGCTCTCACTTTCAGTGTTGTGCACCTTGGGGCATACCACCTCACATGGGACAGTGGTTAAGGGCTGCTGCTTGCAGGTAGGGGAAGGGGAGAGGGTGGTGTAAACTTCCCAGCACATCCAACCTGTCACAATGACCAGCGCAAGCCCACAGGCAACTAGTTGCTGGTGCTGGTACAAGGCACACAGGTAAAGGGTGGCCAGATCCCCACAATGTCAGCTGCACCTTCCTCTTTCCCTCCTCTTTACCTTTTTCTCTTTTGCCCCATATTTTCGTAGAAGACTTCATCCACTCCTGTGTCTACAGCTGCCATCTATTAGACAATAATAACAAATAGTAATGCCTGCTACTTGTCAGTGTCTGCAGATCTCTGTCTGGCCCCAGCTGCCTCGTGGGCATCCCTGCTGGGTGTTCACTGCTTCTGTAGAGCTGACTTGTCCAGAAGCAGCCTATCATACACCTTAGGGCCTTCCTTTCTCAGTGAAGAACTTCACCATCTGCTCAGAAATATGGCGCCACTGCGTTCATAAACCATTGTCCCATGCAGTCCACCCCTTAGATACGACCCGCTGCTCACTTGTTCTCACTCTTGTTGTCATGAACTGGACCACCATCTTCTCTTGCAGAGTGTGTGGCCAAAGTCATCATACGCTTCCTTTCTTTACAGTCAATTCTCAGCTCTCCCATGGAGCTAGCTCTAGAGTGTGACTTGTCCCCGCAGAGACAAAGGTCAGGGCGTGACTGGCTGGCCACTGACTGATGGCAGCTCATACAATGTCATGCGCCTTCAGAGCATCCTCATCTGCCTCTGCTACACGGATCAAGATCCGCTTCCTTGGCCTGGTTTCCTATTGCCTGTAAGACCCATCTTCTCCAACCTGTACTCCTCTTTATCCCACCTGTTAGCCGGCTGCATTCAGAATCGCTGAAAACCAAAGGACAACCCTTCCCACTCAGTGCCCATCCCCTCCTGGAATCCTGACTCTGGAAAGGTTTGGGATGTTGGAGAGCATCTTGAATGAGAGCTTTAGCCAGGGAGCCCCATGCCCTACACCGAGACTGGCCATAGTGAACAGTTCAAGGATGAAGAGAGATATGATTTCACAGTGGCCTGGTGTGGTTAATGCGCCAGACTGCAAAACCAGCTCACTAGCTGCTCCTTGGAAACCCTATACAGGGTCGCTATGGGTCAGGACCAACTCGATGGCACTTCACAACAACAACAACTCTGTCCTGCCAGATGATACCCTCTGCTCAGAATAGTTTCTCAAGCAGAGAGACCTGGGCTCCAATCCAGACTGTAACACTTTCTGACTGTATAGATTGCTTGCTTGCTGAATCCTCTGCACCTAAGCATCCTCATCTGTGACATAGATGATATGTTGCTGCCTTCCAGCGTTATTATGAGGCTTTAGGGAGATAAGGCGCATGGGCACGTGTGTCTGACCCTGAAGGGCAGACTTGTGTGTAAGTGGTTTACAAAGGAAACACTCCCAGGGGAGACTGATACCAGAACTAGAACTGCGAAAGCCAGGCAGGACAGGGGACAACCTCAGGCCAGGTCCCAGGGAGCTCTACAGTGTGCGTTGTCCTAGCAAAGACAGCAGAGGGAAATGCAAGTTCTCAGGCCCTTTCTGAATGAAGATGGGCTTCAGCTATCCAAAGGCAATCCTCCAAAGACAGAAACACTAACACGAGATCCAAGGAGATTGGGTGGTGAACCAACGTTGTCAATTATAACTTAGCACATTATCAAGACTGAATAGCTGTTGGTCCTTGTTGTGACTGTTGATATTATTAGCATAACAACAATGATTATTATTCATTTCCTTGGTGAGGGTGGGCTGAAACTTTAAGACTGATGTTCCTGAGCCCAGTGAAAGACAAGGGAATTAATCTAGTGGGAATGGGACGCATAGCCCCAGCCAGGCATCTAAAATACTAGTCCTGTTTCTCTGTGGTTAACGTACTTCTGGAGCATAGCAACCTCCATGCCCCCCTCTCCTATCGGGTACGCAACACTGGAGGGGAGGTGGGGCAGAGGTTTGGCCCAGGGCCCATATGGGCAGGGATGAGAGCCCCCATTGGGCTTGAGATTAGGAACAGGGGAGGCAGCTGAGTCAGTGGTCAGCACCCTGGTGAGGGACCTCTACCAGCCCTGGAGGGGGGCACCAGGAGCAAAGGCTGCCCTGAGGGTGGGATGCCATGGAGTCTGTGACTCATCACCCTCCAACTCAGCCCTGACACCTCCCCTCTGGTGTGGCCCAGCCCACCCTACAGTTCTTCTTCCTTCCCTGCAGCTGGTGGGCTTTGTCCCATTGTAGGCTGTGAGTGTGTAGTGCCAGGGGGTGTTTTAACATAGCTAGGCTGCCAAGAGTACATTATTCTCATACAGAAATCCTAAATATTGCCCAGGGGATGGGATATTTTTGTAACCAAAAGAAAAAGGGGAAGGGGGTCCCAAAGCTCTAGAAGCCCCATTGTTCTGAGGTTGATGATAGTGGGTATTTCAAAATCTGAAGCCTCCAAACTCTGAATTTACTGTTTGTTTGCTTTATTCAATAAATAGAGTTCAAAATTATTTATTGGTTGTCACCATGGTATTCCAGGTAGAAGAAACAGCCTATGCAAAGACAGAGAGGTAGGCAAGGACATGCTTGACAGCTTCTAAGAAAGTATAACCTGAAGATCAGGATTTGGTTGCAAGTGATCGAAATTCGATCTCACACCGACTTAGGCAAAGACAAAGAGCTAACTGGTTCATATGACTGAATGAACAAGGGATGGCTTCAGGCATGGCTGGATCTAGGGGCTCAAACAATATTATCAAGGCACAATTTTCCTCCGTTTCTGGGCTCTGCCTTCCCTACCATTGGCTTGACTCTCAGGACGGCTCTTGACATCCAGTGACTCAGTGAACTCCATCCTTACATTCTCCCAGCCTCAAGCCCAATGGAAAGAGTTCTCTTTCCTAATCATAGGAAAAATCCTGTGGCTGAATCTCATTGAACTGGCCCCCTAGAGTGTGGGTCCAACTTGAGCCATGTGATTAGTGTGGCTTGGGAGGTAAGCCATGTGGATGAGTTCCTACTTCCTTACGTCGTCCATGCTACCCTTAAAAATTTTTTTTCAGAATTTGTTATGTTCTTCCACAATTTTATTTCTCCCTCTAGCCTGGATTAGCTCAAACCCAAGACTCTGGGCTCCATTTCCAGGCACCACTGGATGTACCTTCTGTATAACAACTGGAAAGATATCTTCCATGAATCGAGCTCTCCCTCTGTGCTAGGCACAAATTTCTCATAGTGCAATGTTATACTGAATCCTCATGCATCATTGGACTACTGAGTCAAACATCCCTGAGAGCTAACTACCCAGCTCTGGACCTCTGTGGATATGAAACACATTTCCTTATTGTTGACTTGGATTTTGTTAGGTTCTCTGTTACCTGAAGCTATAAGAACCCCCAGCTTACAATTCATTCTTACTTTCAGCGGATGTCTTAGTCTGGGTTTTCTAGAGGAGCAAAACCAGTGAAGTGTATATAAATATACATCAAGAGAGATAAACTTTATGGGAATGGCTCATGCACCTATGGGGACTTGCATGTTCCAAATCCCTGTGTCAGCTGGCTGGCTGAAGGTTTCTTTGTTGGCTAGCATGATTGTAGGGGCTAGCAAATCCAAAGCCTACAGGTCAGGTAGCAGATGACAGATGTCTGCAGGCTTATTTCCCTAGAATCACAGGTCAGGAGAGAATAGAGTGCGGGGTGGAGAAATAGAACAAACTTTACCAGAATGTCCATTTATGGACTGCAGACAGCCACGCCTCCAAGGAAACTCCACTCTCACTTCAGATCATAAAATGGAATGTGATTACCATCTGGCAAACCACTGACACGTAACATTAGTTATCACAGTGGGCAATGAAATTTTTACCTGACCTGTACCCTGAGGTGGTTGTTATTATTATCCCCATTTTATAGATGGGAAAACTGAGGCATAGAGAGACTCATTCCTGAACCACTGGCTAAAGTTAGGAGGGATGTGGAGCTCCAAATGGCCATATCGGAGTTACACACCCAAACATAGATTCCTGGTGTGGTTACTGTGCTGAACTGCATGTCAGTTTCTCGGTCCGTGGCTCAAGCCCATCAGCTCTTCCTAGGAAACCCTATGCAGGGTCACTATGAGTTGGAATTGACTTGATGGCACTTACCAACAATAACAACAACTAAACATGGAGCCACGATGAGGTTAGCCTCAACTGAACCACATAGAATGAGAGAGGGCATGGAGAAGAGGAAAGAATTTAACACATACCCCATATGTTGTTGTTGTTGTTAGGTGCCATCGAGTCAGTGCCAATTCATAGTGACCTTATGCACAGCAGAATGAAACACTGTCTGATCCTGGGCCAACCTCACTATTGTTGCCACACTTGAGCCCACTGATGCTGCCACTTGGCCAATCCATCTCGCTGCAGTCTTCCTCTTTTTCTCTGACCCTCCACCTTACCAAACATGATATCCCTCTCCAGTGACTGTTCCCTTCTGACAATAGGTCTGAAGTATGAGAAGCGAAGTTTGGCCATCTTGGCCTCCAAGGAGCACTCTGGCTGTACTTCTTCCAACACAGATCTGTTTGTTCTTTTGGCAGCCCATGGCACTTTCAATATTCTCCTCCAACACCATAACTCAAATGCGTTGATTCTTCTACGGTCTTCCTTATTCACTGTACAGCTTTCGCATGCATATGAGGTTAATGAAAATACCATGGCTTGGGTCACAGGAACCTTAGTCCTCAAGCTGACATCTTTGCTCTTCAACACTTTAAAAAGGTCTTGTGCAGCAGATTTGCCTAATGCAGTATGTTGTTTGATTTCTTAACTGCTGCTTCCGTGAGTGTTGATAGTTGATCCAAGAAGAATGAAGTCCTTGACAGGGTCAATCTTTTCTCCATTGATAAGAATGTTGTTTATTGGTCCAGTGGTAAGGATTTTTGTTTTCTTTACATTGAAGAGTAATCTATACTGAAGGCTGTGGTCTTTGATCTTCATCAGTAAATATTTTAAGTCCTTTTCACTTTCAGCAAGCAAGGCTGTATCATCTGCAATATCCAGATGATGCCCCATAAACTAGGTTGCAAATAATGGTAACCTAATTTAGACCAATGGAGTCTGGTGTGGCTCTGTGGGTTAATGCACTAGACTGCAAAGCCATTTGAACTGCAAGGTCAGAGGTTCAAGCTCACTAGCTGCTTCTCAGAAACCCTAGACAGGGTTGCTATGGGTCAGAACTGACTCAACGGCACTTAACAACAGCAACAATTTAGACCAATTTGAAGGAAAAGGAGCCGTGCTGGCTCATGGGATACAAGAAAGGTTTAGCAGTCAGACCACTGGCAGGACACACTCACCTTCTTATCTGAGCTTCTCTCTCTTTGTCGGCTTCCACGTTTCCAAGCCAGATTCCGTGAGAAGGGCTTTGATTGAGCAGGAGGGCAGGATCCCATTCGGACAGGGGAGCTCCTGAAAGTACCACAAGATTGAAGCAGTGGTGGTTTCTAGAAAAAGAGTGGGGCAAGTTTGTTGCTAGTTGCCATTAAGTTGATTCCCCCTCATGGTGATTTATGTACAAGAAGGAAATGTTGCCTAGTCTTGGCTTACCTTCATGATCCTGCATGTGTTTGAGTCAACTGTTGTGACGATTATCAGCAGATTGACTCCTTGAAATTGTATCCAGTGGGGCAAGGTATTGGCCACACAAGAATTTAAGTGTCCTCTGAGGGACAAGTATGTGTATGTTTGGGATGCTTATACCGGCAGGTAACAAAGAATTGGACATAAACCAGCTTAACTTAAAATGGGGAAATCTCTCCCATATAAAAAAGAAGTTCCGATAGGATGGCTCTCAGAGCTCTTTAATGGTCTAATGATGTCATCGCTCCATCATTCTGCTCAGCACCCAAAGTGTTAGCTCCGTCCTAAGGTCAGTGGCCTGCAAGGTCATATACTGGCTTCCATCTACCAGGTGAGGGAGCCCAGAGTCATGGGATGAGAGTTCTTCCCTCCGTGGCACTCTGGACCCAGAGAATCTCATGCTCCAGTTGACTTAAGCTCAGGTTTCTGAGCCAGTCATTGTTTGAGAGGATGGGGCACCAAGATTTCCTTAGATTAGTTAAGACCCACCCCTAGAACTGAGGTCTGTTCTAAAATGACTTTCTTCCTCTAATGGGTCTAGCTAGATGGAGTGGACACATCTCATCTCATGGCCTTTTTGCCTTTGTCACACAGGGGTCCTGTGGCTGTCAGTGGTCTCCGAGGTGCTCTATATTCTCCTGCTGGTGGTTGGCTTCAGCCTCATGTGTCTTGAACTCTTCCACTCCAGCAGTGTCATTGATGGGCTCAAACTCAATGCCTTCGCAGCCGTCTTCACGGTGCTCTCAGGTAAGGCTGTGGGCCTCGGACCAGTAGCCAGAGACATGGGTTGGACTTAGAGAGCAGACCAAGAGGATGCCAGGTCTAGGTGCTTCCAGCCATGGAAAAAGCCAGGCACTGGAGACAACCTTGGGTTAAGCTCTGGTGTATCTACTAGGTGTGACCTTCTCTGTTCTGAACCTCAGTTTTCTCATTTGTAAGATGGGGGGGGGGTGTCTTTTTTTTTTTTTAAATGTTTTATTGTGAATTATGTGATAGTTTACGTGGGAGAACATCAGTTTTATATTCATCCTATCGTATATCGTTTCATTGCCATGGTTACAATCCCCACCATGCATATCAACCAACCAAAGGGTATACCCTGCAAACCTGCCCCTCCCCTGCATCTCCCCCAGTTGTCAGCACACAGCCCCTCTGATGAGGGGGGGGGTGTCTTTTATACACTCCTTCCACAAGTATTTAAGGAGCCTCTATCATGTGGCAGGCAAGGTCAGCAGTTCAAATTCACTAGCCACTCCTCAGAAATACTGGGTTGCTATGAGTCAGAACTGACTTGATGGCATTTAACAGCAACATCCTTATGTGTCGAGTTCTGGGGTTACAGTAATGGACAAAAGCAGACAGTCCCAGCCTTCACGGAACTTAAGACTTGGAGGGAGGTAGATTAGCTGGAGATGTATTTGGTTTGGGGTGTGAGGGAGCGGGAGGCTGCTGTGCAGAACTAAACAGAAGGTGGTGTCCTTCACAGAGATGTATCAGTGGAGGAGGAGCCTATTTGGGAGGCGGTCCCTAACACATCTGCTTTAGCTTTTGAAGCATCAAAATGGAGGATACCGCATAGGAAGTTGGACAAACAAACATATCTGGGTTAAGGGGTGGGCAGGGCAGATATCTTGGAGAAAGGCCAAAGAGTCAAGGATTTTGAAGGTTTTATGAAGAATCATATAGATTTTATTATACAAGAAGGTCAACAGCATCATTTTCATCAGGGAGGTGGAGACAGAAGACCCCAAGAAAAAGGCATTGGATTTAGTGGCTGGATGCTCAGAGCACAGTTTCAGCAGGTCGCGGTCATATGGGGTTTAGCAGGGTGTGTGCCAGAAGAGAGTAAAAGGAGCCTGTAAACTTTTAAGTTCAGGCGGCCTGACAGACAAAGTGGTGGTTTGGCTGTGTCAGACATCCCTTCCTAAAAAGCCACATGTAAATTAAATCTCTATAAATCTAATCCTATTCTGTAGGCACTGGAAGAACGCTCTATGTAATGAAATGGAAACAGTTCACCTTTTGGTAAGGGAAATAAGTGCCCACTCATTGAGGTATATATATATATATATATATATATATATATATATATATAACAGAGGGGTCTCTCAAGGGATGTTGTTGTTAACTCGGTTCCAACTCATAGCGACCCTGTTTCCAAGGAGCTGCTGGTGGGATTCAACTGCTGACCTCTCAGTTAGTAGTCCAGACTTTATCCTATAGTGTCTCACCAGGACTCCTCAAAGGATAGCTGAATTCAAGAAAGGATGGTAAGCAAACAGAATCCTTCAATACACTGCCGACAAGAGTCACACCTTACAAACAAAGACAAAATTAAACTAAAAATGAGCATGTGGAGAAAATATGTCAAGCAAATAGCAATCAAAAATGAGCAGGAGTGGCAATATTAAGCTCTGATAAAATAGACTTTAAGGCAAAACTAAGCATGTTGTTGTTGTTGTGTGCCGTGGAGTCGGTTCCGACTCATAGCGACCCTGTACAGGGTTTCCGAGGCTGTAAATCTTTAAGGGAGCAGAAAGCCTCATCTTTCTCCCGCGGAACAGCTGATAGTTTCGAACTGCTGACCTTTCATAAGAGACAAAAAAAGAATATTCTCTCGTGATTAAAGGCTCCTTTGAACAAGAGGACATAGCCATAATAAATATCTATGTTCCCAGTGGAAGAGCCTCAAAATATATAAGTCAGACTCTACTAGAATTGAGTGTAATGTTAAGCAATAGACTGCTAAGTACAGGGTCACTATGGGACAGAACTGACTCGATAGCACTCAACAACAACACCAACAATAGAACTAAAAAGAAAGAAATAGACAATTCCACAGTTGTAGTAGGAGATTTTAACACATCATTTTCGATGAATGACAGAGCAACTGGAAAGAAACTCAACAAAGGCACAGAAGCACTGAACAACACAATCAACCAACTTGACCTCATAGACATACAGAGCACTCAACCCAACAATAACACAATAGTCAGTCTTCTCCAGTGCACGTGGAACACTCTCCAGAATAGACCATACGTTAGGCCACAGAGTAAAGCTCAATAAAATATAAACTATTACAAAGCATCTTCTCAGATCACACCACTATAAAATTAGATATCAACAACAGGAAGATCAAGGGTGTGGGGGGATCAAATGCATGGAAATTGAATAACTCCTGGGTAGTTAAAGAAATGAAAAAAAAATGAAATGAAAAATTTCTTGAATCAAATGAGAATGAAAACACTACATACGCAGCAAACCACAGCTTGGGATCCATCAAAAGCAGTGCTCAGAGGGCAATTTATAGCAATAATAATAATATATACATTAAAAAAAAAAGGAAACAAAAGCACATTAACACAACATCTCCAACAATTAGAAAAAGACCAGCAAAGTTAAGCCTACAGTCACCAGAAGAAAAGAAATAATAAAGATTAGAGCAGAAATAAATGAGATAGAATACAGATAAAACAATAGAAAGACTCAACAAGACAAGGAGGTTTTTTTTTGGTTTTTTCCCCAAAGGATTAATAAAAGCAACAACCATTGGCAAATCTAACAAAAGAAAAGAAGAAGATGCAAATAACCTGAATAAGAAATGAACCAACAGAAATAAGAAGTATCATAACAGAATACTATGAAGAATTGTACTCCAACAAATTTGAAAACCTAGAAGAACTAGATACATTTGTAGAAACATACCTAAACTAACATAGACCGAAGTAGAAATCTTGAACAGACCTAAAAACAAAAGAAGAAATTCATCAAGTCATTAAAAAAAACTCCCAATAGTAAACCAGTTTGGGCCCAGGTGGTTTTAGTGGTGAATTCTACCAAGTGTTCAGAGAAGAGCTAACACCAATTCTACTCTAATTATTCCAGAATGCAGAAAAGGATGGAGAGCTCCTGAATTCATTCTGTGAAACATGCATAACTCTGATACCAAAACCAGGCAACAACATCACTAAGAAAGGAAATTACAGAGTAATATCCCTCATGAACATAGATGCAGAAATTCTCAACAGAATCCTAGTCAATAGTATCTAACAAGATGTCCAAAAAAAGGCATCATGACCAAATGGGATTCATATCAGGTACTCAGAGATGGTCCACTCTTAGATAAATGATCAATGTAATCCACCACATAAGTAAAGCAAACGGGGGGAGGGAGGGAGGAGAACATATGTTTGTATCTGTTGATACAGAACAGGCATTTGACAAAATCCAACACCTGTTTAAGATAAAAAGCAACTCAACAAATTAGGAATAGAAGGGGAATTCCTCAACATAATTAAGGGCATATATACAAAACCAACAACCAACATCACTCTCGGTGGAGAGAAACTGAAACCATTCCCCTTGCAAACAGGAACCAGACAAGATTGCCCTTTATCACTACTTTTATTCAATACTGTCCTGAAAGTCTCAGCCAGAGCTATAAGACACAAAAGGGAAATTAAACACAGCAAAATTGGAAAAGAAGAAGTAAAACTCTCTTTATTTGTAGATGATATGATTCTATACTTAGAAAACCCCAACAACTCAGCACAAAAACTGTTGGACCTCATCAAAAGATTCAGCAAAGTGTCAGGGTACAAGATCATATCCATTGGATTCCTTTATACCAATACAGAGAACTCGGAAAAGGAAATCAGGAAAGCAATACCACTTGTAATAACTACTCAAAAGATGAAATACTTAGGAATAAATCTAACCAGAAAAACAAAAGACCTATACAAAGAAAAAGGAGCTCTGGTAGCGTTGTGGTTATGAGTCAGGCTACTAACCTCTAGGTCAGCTAGTTTGAAACTACCAGCAGTTCCAATGGAGAAAGATGAGGCTTTTTGCTCCTGTAAATATTTACATCCTTAGAAATCCCTAATAGGGTCACTCTGAGTCAGAAGTGACTCCACGGCACACCACCATACAAAGAAAAGGACAAAATACTGCTCCAAGAAACCAGGAGACCTACAAAAATGGAAGAATATACCATGCTTGTGAACAGGAAGGCTTAACATTGTGAAACTGTCAATACTACCCAAAGCAATCTATAGATACATGGAATCCCAATCTAGGTTCTAACAGCATTCTATACAGAGATAGAAAGACTCATCATCAACTTCATGTGGAAAGGAAAGAGACCCCACATAAGCAAAGCATTACTAAAATAGAAAAACAAAATAGGAGTCCTCTCACATCCCAAACTCAAAACCTGCCTACTACACAGCCACAGTAATCAAAACAGCTTGCTACTGGTAAATGAAAGGCATACAGGTCAACGGAGCAGAATTGAGAACCCAGAAGTAAAGCCTATGCTCAGCTGACCTTTGACAAAGGATCAAATACATTAAATGAAAAGAGAAAGTCTCTTCAACAAATGGTTCTGGCAAAATTGGAAATCCATTTACAGAAGAATGAAACAAAACCCATATCTCACACCATATACAATAGTGAACTTAACATTGATTGAAAACCTAGAACTATCAAAATCATCAAAGAAATAGGGACAAACTTAGGTGGTCTGATTCATCGCATTAATACACTATCAAACATAACTGAAAACACATAAACATCAGAAGACAAAATAGATGACTGGAAACTCCTAAAACTTAGACAGTTAATGTGCATCAAAAGATTTTACTAAAAGAGTAAAAAGAAAGCCGCAGACTGAGAAAAGACTTATAGCAATAGCATATCAGACAAAGTACTACAAATGTTCTATACATTTTAGACAGTAGTACTTAGTCTGGTATGATATTTCTATTTCCAACCTTCTGAGAAAGTGAGATTTCATTTTCCACAGCGGCTGCACCATTTTACAGTCCCACCAGCAGTGTAGGAGGGTCCGGGTCTCTCCACACCCTTGTCAGCATTTGACATTGCAATAAGAAGGTAAATAATCCAATTTAAAAAATGGGCAGAGGACATAAACAGACACGTCACTGAAGAAGACATTGAGGTGGCCAACAAGCATATGAAGAAAAATGCTCACGATCACTAGCCATTAGATAGAGAGATGCAAATCAAAACAACAATGAGATATCATCCCATCCCAGCACTAATAGTAAAATTAAAATAACAAACAAAACAGAAAAAAGCAAATGCTGACAAGGGTGTAGAGAGACCTGGACCCTCCTACACTGCTGACGAGACTGTAAAATGGTGCAGCCGCTGTGGAAAACGGAATCTCACTTTCTCAGAAGGTTGGAAATAGAAATATCATATGACCCAGCAATGTGTCTACTTTGGTATATATCCTGAAGAAATAAGAACCATGACACATACACATATTTACACACCCATGTTCATTGCCACACTCTTCACAATAGCAAAAAGATGGAGACAGCTTAGATGCCCATCAGTAGAGGAATGATTGAACAAACTTTGGTACAGGCACAAAATGGATTAATATGCAACACTGAAGAATAATGAATCTGCAAAACACTGCTTAACATGGAGGAATCTGGAGGACATTATGTTCGGTGAAACCAGTTGGTTACAAGCAGTCAGATATTGTATGAGACAACTACTGTAAAAAGTCAAGAAAAGTTTACTATACTATAATAAGCTTTCTGTGATGGTCACAATGGATGGGAAGGAAGAGAGAATTATTCACTGGATAGTGTAGATGTGCTAACTTGGTCGACAGGGAAGCCAGTTAAAAAGAAAATGAAAGGAAAAAAACAAGAAAAGGAAGTTTCTTTCTTCTTTTTTGTCTGTTTGTGTTTTTTTTCCCCCCATATACTCGAAGGAAAACAGAACATAAGTGTATACTTATTTTTGGACAAACCATTGTGAACTGTCCCACAAATTAATAAAGGGAAAGTAAAGACGTGGGTTAAAAATGGAACAGAAAGGAGAGAGAAAGATTTGGGAATGGAGTGTATGGTTGTGTAGCTGGATTGTACATGTAAAAATGGTTGAAATTTTAAAAAGGAAGAATAAAATATAGCACATACTATAGATCAAAACATGGGTACTGTGTCGTTCCTAGGGTATGGGGAATCTCAAAGTAATTGAAAAGAAAAGGAAAGGAAAACATGACAGTTCTCATTTTTGAGCCCTACGCACCCCAGTCCCTGTTTATTCTTCTTGTCCTCATTTATTCATTTACTCAGCCAACATTCACGAGGATTTGCTGGGTCTCCTGAATCAGTTCACATGGACGTATCCTCTGCCCAGGTTGGGAGAATGGAAGAAAAACAGACTCAGTCCTTACTCTTCATGAAGTTTTCAGTCTGTCACAAAGCCCGGCATCTCAAATAATCATAACGTGACATGCTGATCTGGATAAACCGGGTGTGGCAACATTTGTGGAAGAAGAGCACCCACATTTGCCAAGGGAGTTGGGGTAGGTAGGGAGGGGTTGGAAAAGGCAACATTTGAGCTGAGATTTGTAAATCAAGTGTTTGCTTGTTGGGAGACTTGGGGAGGAGATTCCAGGTGCAGAGAAGAGCATGGACAAAGGCGTAGAGGTGTGAGGAAGGAGGCCTTCGACTAGTTCAGAGTGGCGGAGTAAGGAGAGTACTGGTACCGAGAGATGAGGCTGCAGAGCTGGCTGAGAGTCTCACTGCTTTGCAGAGGTCTTGGATTGTACCACGTAGGTGAGAGGAAGGCAAGAGGAGATGTGATCAGTGGTCAGTTTTGCACTTTAGAATGATCTCTCTGGGTTCAGGGTGGAGGATGGATGGAGAGGAGTCAAGAGTAGAAGTCAGGAGAGGCAGTCGAGGGACCATTAAAAAGATAGAGAAAATCTAGGTCAAGGGTTCCTTACTGCAAGTCCACAAAATTCAGGGCATTCACAAATGTGGATGGGGAAAAAAATAACATTCTTATTTCCCTAAGTTCTAACTGATATTTCACATTGTCTCAAACATGAATAGAGGCAACAAACCAGTCGTGGGCAAAGTACCTATGATGGAATTGCCAATGTTGTTGTTGTTAAGTCTCTCGAGTTGGTTCTGACCCATAGCAACTCTATGTAGGGTTTCCGAGGAGCAGCTAGTGAGCTTGAACCACTGACCTTGTAGATCAAACCGACTTTGCAGTCCAGCGCATTAACCCACTATACTGTTGTTGCAGAGTCCTGGCGTGGCACTGTAGGTTAATACTTTGGACTGCAAAGTCGGTTTGAACGGCAAATTTGGTGGTTCAGGGTCATCAGCTGCTCCTCGGAAACCCCATATAGGGTCACTATAGGTCAGAACTGACTCGACAGCACTTGACAACAACAACAACAACAACAACTGTTGTTGCAGGTATCTGGAAATGTACTCTTTCAAATGTACAATGTTTGCTAAAGACTCTACTGCACCTTGTCACCTAATGTGGTAAAGAAGTACGACCAGAATGCTCAGTAGAAGTGAGAACGGTGAGACTTGGTCCCACATACTTTGGGCATGTTCTCAGGAGGGGCCAATCCCTGGAGAAGGACAAGAACATCATGCTTGGTAAAGTGGAGAGTCAGCAAAAAGGAGGAAGATACTCAAGGAGATGGATAGGCACTGTGTCTGCAACAATGGGCTCAACCACAAGAACCATTGTGAGGAGGACGCAGGACCAGGCAGTGTTTTGTTCTGTTGTGCATGGGACCATTATGAGTCGGAACGGCACCTAACAATAACAACAGAAGAAGCACACATGTTACTATGTCACATTGTGTTCTAATGTTTTTCTAACAGTAGTTCAATCTAGTTGGCATCCTATATCATGTTACATATTTTATTTTATGCAGCTGAAAACATTCGGAGAAGGGGCCCATAGGGCCAGATGCCAGAGAGTGAAGCACCTCTGGTTTGGCTTGGAACTAGATGGGCAGTGGTTTATCGAGATGCGGCAGGTAGGAAAGAGCAGGATGGGGGAGATGGCCAGTTCCATCTTGAATGGGCTCCCTGGTCAGCCAGTTGATCCTTTCCCTTGACCATTTATCAAAGAGCCCCCATTATCCCAAGCATCTCCCCCTTCCCCTCGACTTGCTTACTCCAATCAAAATAAAAGTTGATTGTCGTTCAAAAGCAGCCATCTGTGATTCTTCAAGTGTGATACTTCTAGGAGGGAGTGGGACTCTTTCTCCTACCTCAAGGGGTTTATCAAGTTTTCACCTCTCAAAAAAACAGGTTTCTTTCTAGCGGGGAGTCCCACTGCTAAAGAAAATAATATTGTCTGAATAATTTCAGGCAGATAAACAACCCTTGGCTCAGAGAGGTTAATTGACTTGCCCAAGGTCACACAGCTGGTAAATTGTGGAGCTGGGATTAACGCCAGCTCCAACTAGCTTCAAAGCCTTATGCTCTTTTCATAGTATCACACTGCAGGGGTGACCAGGAGAGACAGAACTGACTTTTAGTTCCCAGAAAATAGTAATGGAGAAGTATGAAGCCA
This sequence comes from Chrysochloris asiatica, assembly GCF_000296735.1. Taxonomy (NCBI): domain Eukaryota; kingdom Metazoa; phylum Chordata; class Mammalia; order Afrosoricida; family Chrysochloridae; genus Chrysochloris; species Chrysochloris asiatica. The sequence goes on from NW_006408958.1 coordinate 1,247,921, forward strand.
GATGATATAGTAAGAACAAAACAGCAAGTGGTGATGAGAAAAAATGATATATTCATGCCTGTGAGACGAGAAACACAAAAGTGACGCAATGCCAGAAGGTGGACATTAAAGATGCTGAGAAAAGAGCCAAGTGACTGACCAGCTTTGTCTGCAAGGAATGGGGAGCAGTACTCTCCAGGAAGGAATGGGGAGAAGCCCGTCAACGGCATCCATCTGGGGAGTTCTGACATTTCCTGAACCAGCTCATACGGAAGGATCCTCTGTAAAGTCAATGCATTCCAGGGTAAAGAAAAAAAGCAGGTCTAGGGAGGTCTCTAGTTGAACCAGACTGCTTGTTAGTTGCTGTTGAGTGGACCTCAGCTCATGGCAAGCTTATGTCCAACAGAATGAAATATTGCCATGCCCATGTGGTCATTGTGCCAGTCCGCATCAGTGAAGTGTCCTTTGTTTTCTCCAGCCCTCGACTTTACCAAGCATGATGTCTGTCTTCAGCGATTGGTGGAAAGAGAACTGACCAATGCTTATCAGAAACCACAAAGAGGATCTTTGGGAAGAGTCAGGAGGCTTGAGAAGGGGGTTTCTTTGGTGACCCTCTGCTCAGTGACAGCTGGCAGTAGCAGGAAGTGGAATAGAGTGTGGTCCATATAGCAGGTGTTAGAGGATTAGAGATCACCGTACTCCCACCTAGTACCGAGGGTCATTGGGGAGAAGAGACAGTGTAGAGTTAGTTACTTCCTGGGGGTTTTTGACACAGGTCTGTCCAATGGGCTCCAGAGGACACACTGCATCGTTTCAGGCAGATAAGCAATTGGCTCAGAGAGGTTAATAGCTATTGAGGACTGTGGTATCTACAAATAATCATTTTAGAAAAAAATCATTAATTTTTGATACAAATGATAAGAATTAGACACAGCAATCATTTCCTCTAAATTTCCAGCCACTCCCTCAAGATGATAAAAATCACCTTTCATTGTATTTGATGGTATATTTATCACGCAGGAAGCTTTATTTCATTTTACACTGAAAATATCCTATGCTCTGTCCTTTCCCAGTATATCTAAAAGCAGCCTTTATAAAGTATAAGTGTTTGAATCTTCAAATTCGGAAAACAAAGCAAAATGGACAAAAATCAGCTGGAAGAACAAAGTGAGCAAATGAAGGCTAACAATTTCTAGTTCTAGATCTCTGAAAATCAAGAATTTGGTTTGCTTGCTTCAAAACGCCATCAACTGTGATGGGTTTTATAGTTTTGTTTTTGTCACCCTTCTTAGGCATACGCTGCTATGGGTTGGAATTGATTGCTGGCTGTGGGTTTGCTTTTTAGAGATTGTCTAGGAGTCCCTGGATGGCATGTATGGCTAAGCACTCGACTACTAGCTGAAAGGTTGTGATTCGAGTCCACTTAGAGGCACTTCGGAAGGCAGGCCTGCAGATCTGCTGGAAACTCCATGGACCATTCTACTCTGCATGCGTGGGCCTCTGGGAGTCAGGGTTAAAAATGACAACAACAATTTGTTGGATTGTCTTCATTCCCCAGTGCACTGTAACAGAAACACCCCAAGTGGGAGACTTTAAAAACAGAAATTTATTTTCTTACAGCTCGGGAGGCTTGAAGACCAGATTCAGGGCGCAGGCTGTAGGGGTGGTAATCTGTTGGCTCTGGAGAAAGATCTTGTCCCTTTCAGCCTGTGTAGTTCCTTGGTTCCTTGGCAACCTTCATGTTTGAGCTTGCTCATTTGTTGTTGTTAAGTGCTGTGGTTTCGTGTATATGGTTTCTGGGGAGCGGCTGGTGGGTTTGAACCTCCGACCTTGTACTTAGTAGTCTAGCGCTCATGTTGGTGTCTGATCTGCTCTTTTTGTAGCTCAGAAGTGATCAGTCTTGGGACCCACGCTACACTAGTCTCATTAATGTAACAAAGAACCCCCTATTCTTACACAGAATGACATCTACCAGTTTGGGGGAAGGATTCCAACACAGATTGTGCAGAAGGAAGGTAGTAATTCAATCCATAACAGGGTTGATATATCTTATTGCAAAATACTGAGTACAGGAGGTTTTAGGAAATATATGCTATGTGCACCATACTGCCTTCCTAAAATCCAGGAAAGTTTGCAACACACCTGGCCCAAGGGTCTCAAGGTTTGATGGATCTGGACAGGTGAAGTGCCAGGAGTTCAAGTGGTTTTTATTACTATTCCTAACCGGTCTAGACAAATAGATCCGTGTTGGAAGAAGTACAGCCATAGTGCTCCTTGGATGCCAGGATGGCTAAGCTTCGTCTCTTACTTCGGACATATTGTCAGGAGGGACCAATCGCTGGAGAAGTTATCTTGTTTGGTAAGGTGGAGGGTCAGAGAAAAAGAGGAAGACCCCCCGATAAGATGGATTGACCAAGTTGCAGTATCGATGGACTCAAGCGTGGCAACAGTAGTGAGATTGGCCCAGGATCAGGCAGTGTTTCCTTTTGTTGTGCATGAGGTCGCTATGGGTCAGTACCGATGTGATGGCACCTAACAACAACAACAACAACAGGTCTGGAGGCCTCTGAGGAAGCAGCCTGTCACAGACGAGGACTAGGGCTCCCACCCAGCCAGGAGGGAGAGAGGTACCAGGACCCGTGTGCTGTCTCCCCAGTCCTGTGTCCCTGGCCGAAGACTGGTAGTATAGACAGGTCAGCCCTGTCTGGGGGACTTAACGGCATTCCCTACTTTAGCTGAGAGGAGCTGGAGATGGGCTGGTCTCTCCCCAGTGACCAGGGTCTTAGAGCCTGCCCAGAAAAGATGTGAGAGTTGGTGGGGGATGTTACTCTCTATTTCCAGTTCCTCAGAAGACAAGGCTGACTCACTTAGGAAAAGAGGGACCCATTTGGAAGGGTCTACGGTTGGCTTTTAGTAAGCATAGCACCTGCATGAAAAGAAGTATAGCCATTTCCAACAGTAATTAGACCTGGTGGAGAACTCAGCAAGAATGCATTTCTTACGTAGGAAGTTAAACAAAAAATTACCAAGGAAAAGGCAACTCTTTGGAGTCTAGCTTTCAGGGACCATTTTAGGCGGACATCTTGAGATGAAAAAGGAGGATGACTTTTCAATGACTGATTTTTAAGTAGATCCTCAGGCCTTTTTTCATAGGCACCTCTTGGTAGCCTTGAGCCTCCAGCCTTCCAGTTAGCAACTGAGCTTGTTAACCATTAGCACCCCCTCAAAATCCTCAAGAACTACATTGTTAGGAATGCAAAGCGCTCCTCTGCTGGTCCCCATGTCAGCTGAAGAACCGGGGAGCACATTCACCAAGTCTGTTCCTGACCTACTCTACTTCTACCTGTATGAATGGGAGCATGTGACCCATCAGCTGTGCCTGTGTGGGCAGCTGCCAGGGAGCTTGCATCTAAGTCCTTTGTTCAACGACAGCAACTTCTGCTAAGCAAGGCTTCCTGTGGCCTTGAATTCCTTCCCATCCCACCCCCTCACTTAATTCTGTGCTTTCTTAGATCTTCTTCTTTGTGTGGTGATTTGTGATTGTCCTAGGCTTAGGTTCTCCCAAGGAGCAAATTGAAAACAAAACCATAACCCACTGTCACCGAGTCTGTTCCTGAGCATAGTGACCCTACATCAGGGTGTCCAGACCTTAAATCTTTATAGGAGCAGATGGCCTCAACTTTTTCCCTCAGAGTGACTGGTGGGTTTGAACCACCAACCTTACAGTTAGCAACCCACAGTACTACCAGGGCTCCTTGGATAGATGAATGATGGGGCTTCAGAAAGTTTGTGGAAAAGTTCCATGATCTTTTAATTCCAGTTTTTTCATGAGCTTTACAAAGCCCTCTACAGTGTAGCGGGTAACTTCAGAAAGCTCTTTTACCCATATTCTTTGTAACTTCTACCAAACAATTTTTGTTTTTTTCCTGGTGGGTCTGGATAAGAGAAGGTGGGAGAAAAAGCTGAAAGGATGATATGATTCAGTTATGAATGATTGTTAACAGGCTAATTGTGATTGTAAACACTTAGAACTCTTTAGGTGGGTCTAAAATGAGCCATCTGAGAAACAGGAAGGGGTATTTCATTACCATGGAAGAAGCGCCCGGAATGGACCTAAAGATCTCTGCACATTGAACCTCCTCACCCCAGGGACAGACCCTGGAAGCATAGCAGAAGTGTGGCAGAGTACCAGACAGAGCGGTGGGCTTCCCAGTCCATGGGGCAATTAAAGCTGAGTGCCTTTGAGTGGGACTCTCACTATGGAGTGGGGAGCCTGTAGACAGCTGGGGAACTAGGTTTGCTGACCCCCAGAGCTAGAGCTGAGCAGGTTTGAGATACTGCCTCTGACCCTTTCACAGGTCCCAGTTCTGCTCCTCGTTGGTCAGGTGCTGGTAAAGCAAGCATGGTCTCCCCAAGTTCAATCCTTTGAAGCTGAGGTCTGTACAGTTCTTCCCCCAAGAACACGGGTGTGCAGCAACACTGCCAATCTTGGGTTTCTGAAAAGAAACCTAAATTGATTCCAAGTTCCCAACCCCCTGGACTGGTAGAAGATGCATCTCTGAATTCTTTGGGGCTTTCTCTCGACTGCTTTTTTTTTGCCTAGGGCTACATAGTGAATTTATGGTCTCATGAAATGTCAGGTGGGAGACACACAGGGGCCAGGGTTCCACGTCTTTGTCATCATCATCTTCATCCTATAGGTCTTATCTGAAACTTACCAAAAGCCCATAGAAACCACGTAGATGACATAAATGAAGGCGGCCGGCCAGGCTTAATCAGCAGTATGGGGACCGTGGCAAACTTGAATGTCTACACCCTGTCACCAGCCCTGGAGAAATGAGACTATCCAAGAAAGCCAAAATCTATAGGATTTTATGGAAAAAATCTCCTGATTTTTAATTCAAAATACTTTTTTTAAAAAAGAGTTATGAGTTGATATCGACATGACAGCACCTAACAACAATAATAGGGGCCTGGTAATGTAACGGATTACGAGCTGAGCTGCTAACCGCAAGCTCAGCAGTTCAAATCTACCAGTCGCTCCATGGGAGAAAGCTGAGGCTTTCTGCTCCCATAAAGATTCACGGCGTCGGAAGCTCTATATATACCCTATATGACTCGGTGGCACACAACCACCACCACCAACAGTAATAACAGCATTGAGATATATTCAGTTACCCAACAACTCACCCATTTTGGAATCTGTCCAACAACAGTGGGTTTGGTTTGGATTTATCACCACAATCTAATTTTAGGACATCTTCATCAACCTAAAAAGAAACCGTGTACCCACTAGTGGTCACGCCTCATTTTCATTCAGTCCATTGCCATCGTCACCTCCAGCTGACAGCGACCCCATAGGACAGAGCAGAACAGGCCCAAGGCCTGCAGTAGTTACAGAAGCAGACTGCTCATCCTTCTCCAGAACCCCCAGCCCTTGTTGTTGTTGTTAGGGACTGCTGAGTCAGCTCTGACTCACACCAACCCTCTAAACAACAGAACAAATACTGCCCAGTCCTGTGTCATCCTCACAATTGTTGTTACGTGTGAGCCCATAGCTGCTGCCACTGTGCCAATCCATCTCATTGGGCAGTCTTCCTCTATCCCTGACCCCCAGCCCTAGCTGACCTCTAGTCATCTTTCTGCCTCTATAACCTTGCTAGATGAGTCCATTCTGACTCAGGTAGACTTTATGTGACAGAAATGTTTTAAAATTGGACTGTGGGGATAGGTGTTCATGTACATTTACTAAACATGACTGAAGTATACACTAGAATGGGTGAATCTTGTGAATGTAAAGGACACCTCGATAAATATGTTTAAATCTGTGGCTCTGTGGGCTAATGCGTCAGACTGCAAAGTCATTTGAACCACAAGGTCGGTGGTTCAAGCTCACCAGCCTCTCCTTGGAAACCCTGTATAGTGTCGCTATGGGTCAGAAACAACTCTACAGCACTTAACAACAACAACAACACACAATGAGGAGTCCCTGCTTGCATGAACAGTTAAGCAATTGGATACTAGCTGAAAGGTTGACAGTTGAAACCCACTCAGGGGCACCTCAGAAGGAGGACCTGGTGATCTGCTCCTAGAGAAGTTCTACCTGTGTACAGGGGGCTGCCCTGGGTCTGGCAACTAACACCAAAAAGGCTAGAAGTTGGTATCATTTGCTATGACACTGAGAACTGGACAGTGGATAACCATCACCTCTAGGCCAATTGTTAGTCTGCTAATTGGTCATTAGGCAGATGGATGTGGCTTGATGATATTTTGTGATGTTCATTTATGTTTGCTGGTTTTTCTCCCAGTGTTTTTTCCCCTTTCCTTTCCCTTTAAACAGGAAAGCAGCTCTGGACTCCCTTGTCCCAGACTTTTGTAGGGAAGAAGGAAGTAAAGGCTGGCTACTGTTTTCAAAAACACCTGAGTTTACTGAGGGAGCCCTGGTGGTGCAGTGATTAAGTGGTTGACTGCTATCGGAAAGACCAGCGGTTCAAAACCACTAACCGCTCTATGAGAGTCTGCTTCCATAAAGATGACAGCCTTGAAACCCCGATGGGGCGATTCTGTTCTATCCTGTAGATGCCCTATGCATGCATCAAGCACTGGATTGAAATTGCTTGAGGAGATTTTGCTAGGACCTTGGAGGGAGGCAGAGAGGGAGGGAGGGAAAGAGCTAGCTGTCTTGCAGCCCTTGGGACAAAAAGGGACTCAATTTTCTTTGACTAGGGCAGAAGCGAGGTTGCTGAGGGCCCCGAGCCATGTTTTGTTGGTTGGCACAATGGTGTAAAATATTTTTAAGTAAAAACTTAAACATAGAGTTACCATAAATCCATGTGGTCAAGTCAGTCCCGACTCCTAGTAATCTATAGGACAGAGTAGAACAACCCCACAGGGTTTCCGGGGCTGTTAATACTAAAGGTTGGAGGTTCAAACTTACCAGCCGTTCTTTGGAAACCTTATACACGGTTGCTTGGAGTAGGACTGACTCGATGGCACCTAACAACAACAATTGTTACAGCAGCAGACCTCCACAACATTGTCATATGGAGCGGTTGGTGGGTTTGAAGAGCAGACCCAAACACTTAACCACTGCCACCGGAGCTATGTAGAGGTACCACACAACCCAACAATTCCACTCCCAGATTCCTGCCCAAGAGAAATGAAAACATATATCTACACAAAGACTCATGGCAGCATCGTTCATAGCCCAAAGCTGGAATACCCAAATGTCCATCAACTGATAAATGGATCCATAAAATGTGGTGGGTATGTTCAAATAATGAGGTATTATTGGGCAATAAAAAGGATGGAGGTACTGATACGAAATACAATATGAATGGACATTGAAAATTCTGCTCAGTAAAAGAAGCTGGGCACAAAAGGCCATATTGTATGAGTCCATTCTATGAAACATCCAGGATACGCAAAGCTGTGAAGACAGGGGACTTAGGGGATAGAGGCCCATGAAAGTGAAGGAAACGCTTAATAAGATGGTTTGAGACAATATCTTCAACATCAAGCTCCAACATATTAATCGCTGTGGAGATGGTGTAGGGCTCTACCTAAGGCAGGTAGATGGCCACCTGGACTGTTTCAGCAGAGCTGTTAGCAGAGCGTCCTGGTCCAGGTGATGCACGATGGATGCGCTCACCCCACTCAAGGGGCACTTCTCTGTGTGTTCTGTTGTGAGCACTTCCTTGGTATCTGTTTCAGAGAATCTGTGTCTTGCCCTTTCCTTCCTATCCGCTCTCCACACTTGTTTGGAAGGCCCTCTTCTCTGCCAGTGTTTGCTTCATTTCAGCTCAGCTTCTCTGCACCTAGATTGGAACCACAGAAGCTTTCATGTTCAAATGTCTTTGACTTGGACTCCTCCTTGCTGTCTTATATCTGTGATTTTTGTCGGTTGGTCAATCAGGTGGGCAGGCAGAGGAATTTGAAGGCCTGGCTTGGTTTCATCAGTTTGGGAGCTAGGGAGTGAGGGTGGGCTGACTGTTGGCCTGTCCACCTTGGGGTTAGACATAAGCTTTGGGAAGACTCAGCATAGATAAAAAAGGCTGGTGGGAAGGTGGGGGAAGCAGGATGACAAATGCAGAAAGACATACAGCATTCTTTCAACTCATTCGATCACTTATTCACTCAACCAACAGTCCTTGAGCTCATCTTCTCTGTGAGGGAGAAGCAGGTGGCTGTGCCCTTGGGGGCTCCCGTGGTATGCAGACTTCTTAGCGATTTCATTGTATAATTGTGATAAGAGCTTTGAAGAGAAAGTAAAGTAAGTTAACAGCCCAGGGGAGGTCTTCTCAGAGGTCCAACGCTCTTCTGAGGCCTACAGGTGGGAAGGCGAGGAGGCAGTGAGAACTCTGCAAGGGCAAAGGCCTATATCTGCCAGACCGGGTGTCCAGGTGGAACACAAGACGCTAGGGAGGCTGTGGGATAAGACCAGATGGTGTGGGCAAGGAGGCAAATAGAAAAGAAGCCACCACAAATGGGTTTTAAGTCAGGGAATGTTCAGGGATGGGTCCTCACCCAGACTGACCGAGTGTGGCTTGTGGGTTTGTGGTCAGGATGCCAGTGAGGTTGGGAAGCTATGTCCAATGGTACTAGACTAGGAACCATGGGCCTGCGGGGAAGGGATACGATGGGGGACTGCTAGTGGTTTAAGCAAAAGAGTGAAGAGATAAGGGGCAAGTCTAATTAGAAAGATGGTTCTTGGGGTAGAGGAAAGGCTAGCACAGATCTGAGAGCTCGGCTGGGGGATGTCTTCAGTGGAATGGGGGAGTGTGGAGGGTGGGCGTGCCCAGGCTGTGACTTAGTGGGGAAGTGGAGGAATTGTGGTTCTGGGGTCAGAAACATCGGAGGATGTCAGTGGGTTGCATTCTGAGTGTGTGAAGTCTGAGACAGGACCACCAAGAGGAAACACTCCATCAACATTACATCAGCTGTTCAGGACTGGAAGGGTGGAACCAGAGGAGAGAAGAGAGAGAGGTCCCTGATGAGGAGAGAAATGGAACCGAGACTGGGAAGTGGGAAGGCAGAGGAGAGGAACAGACACACTCCAAAGGACCCAAGCGGATACAACAGAGCCAGAACACATAAGGGGAGAGGAATACTGGGAGGAACTCAGCAGCAAAGTCACAACATCTACTCGTCCCTGTTGAGTGTCAGACCTGCTGTCCAAAGCAATCCTGTGAGGGAGGGTTACTGCCTTTCCCCATTGCACACACTCCCAACTCCTAGACCCTTGGAGGACCCTCCATTGTTGAATAAAGTCTCAAATACAGTTGTGTGTATGTTAATTACAACAGTAGAACTCGGAGAACAGCAACAACTGCCATTTGTTCCATTTGTTTGTTCCTTTATTCAGTCAATATACATGTATATATATATATTTTTTTTTCAACCAATATTTTTGAGCTTCTACATGTCAGATGTTTTTCTAGACCAGCAATCAGTAAACTTTTCTGTCTTAGGCCAGATAGTAAATGTTTTAGGCTTGCAGACCATATGGTCTATCATAATTCTCAACTCTGCCAGAGACAATGCAGAAATGAATGGGCATGGCCATGTTCCAGTACAAATATATTTCCACAGATAGGTGATGGGCCACAATTGGCATGTAGACAGTGGTTTGCCCACCTCCGTAATTGATCTGGGAGAAATGATGGTGAACAAAGCGAAAACCCTCTCTAATCTTGATGGACACACAGATGATCAGATGGACAAATAGGTGATGATATAATGTCAGGTGCTGAAAAATGCTTTGATAGAAACTAGGGTGGGGCTAGAGAGTCATAGGAGGGTTGGGCTATTTTAGACAGTGTGGTTAGGGAAGGTATCTATTTGTTTCCTAAGGCTGACATAACAAATTTCCCCAAACCAATTGGCTGAAAATAGCAGAAGTGTATTCACTCACATTCTGAAGGCCTGAAGTCTGAATCCAGGGTATCATGGTCTTTCCAAAGGCTCTGTTGTTTATAAGTGCCATCGAGTCGGTTCTGACCTATAGCAACCCTGTATAGGGTTTCTGAGGAGTAGCTGGTGATCTTGAACCGCCGACCTTGCTGTTCAAACCAACTTTGCAGTCCAGCTCATTACCTCACAGCTCCATACCAGGACTCCAAAGGCTCTCTCGGAAGATGTTTTCTTGTTCTCCCAGCTTCCAGTAGCCCCGAGTGTTCTTTGGCTTAAGACATTACCCCTTTATCTCCCCATGGCTGTCTTCCCTTTCTCTTTTCTCTTTCTCAATCATATTTAATTAAGGTTCGCCCTTCTTTTCATTGACTACATCTACAAAGACTAGTTCCAAGTAAGTTTACACTCACAAGTACCAGGGTTAGAGCTTCCCATCTTTGAGGAACACAAATCAGCCTATTAACACAAGGCCTATCTGGAGAGAGAGAGAATCATGTGAAATCTGGGAAGAGCATTCTAGAAAGAGGGAAGAAGAGTAAGTGCAAAGGTAGGAGCATGCCTGGTGTTTCTTGAGGAATGGAAACATAGAAGCTATGTGCTTAGGGTAGAACATGCAAGGCAGAGAGAGCTACAAGGTCAGAGAATAGCAGGAGGAGGAGTTCGATTCTCAAGGACCTTCTTGGCCATGGTGAGGACATTGGCTGTTACCCCAGGAGATGTAGAGCCATTGGAGGGTTCTGGTCAGAGTGGCTGCATGGCCTGAAATGAAATAGTCTTCCAAGGATCCTGGTAGCCACCATGATGAGAAGAGTGGAAGCAGGGATACTAGTGAATGAACAGTGGTCCAGGTGAAAGATGCTGGTGGCTTCCATCAGGATGGTGACAATAGAAGTGTGAAGAGTGCTTGGCTTCTGCATATGTTTTGAAGGTTGAACCAACAGGATGTGCTGACGGATGTCAGACGACAGGTCACAGATGATTCCAGGACGTGGACTTGAGCCACTAGGAAGATGGAATTTTTCTTCACTAAGGTGGGGAAGGTGTCTTGGTGTGGCACCATATGATAAGCACTCAACCTTAAGGTAGGTTTGAACTGCAAGACTGGCGGTTCTAACTCACCAGCCAATCCTTGGAAACAGTATACAATGTCGCTATGAGTTGGAACAAACTCAGCAGCACTGAACAACAGCAACAAGGTGGGGAAGGCTGGCTGGGTAGAGAGGGTCCGGGACATGCTCACTTGTGATGTCCATTAGAGGCTGCAGAGGAGTGATGCTCAAGCCCTAACCCAGAGTCTAGTTGGAGAAACAGTCACACAAGACAACATTGTGGTCACCTGGAGAGGGGAGGTGACGAGCTGACTGTTGTTTAAACTGTGAAATGTGGGTGAAAAGTCAGGAAAGGCGTTCAGGCAGAAGGAACCGTGAGTGTAGAGCCCGGGTGGCAGGCTGGGGTCTGGAGAGCCAGGTAGGTCTGTCATTTACCAGCTGTGGCATGAGCTATAGTTGCAGCTTGCTGGGGTGGAAGAGCTGTGTGGCACCAAGAGACTGGAAAGGCAGACTTGCTTGATAGTTCAGACAGCCCTCAGGAGGCAGTGGGGAGCTAGTGAAGGTTCTAGAGCAGGGCAGTGAAGAGGTCAGAAGTGCCTTTTTGGCACTGTAGGATAAACACTTGACTATAAGGTCAGATTGAACTGAAAGGTCGGTGGTTCACACTCACCAACTGATCCTCAGAAACTTTATACAGGATCACTATGAGCCAGAACTGACTCAATAGCACTTAACAGCAACAAGGAAGCTTCACTGCCAGTTGGGGTGACCTGTTCCCCCTGACTCACTCTCCACATGGTGAGTTGATTGGGGGCGTGGAGGAGGGTGGCACAGGGCACCTTTGAGGCAGTGCTGTGTGGCGCTGTAGGATAAGCACTGGACTGTTAACCAAAAGATTAGCTGTTCAAACCTACTAGTTGATCCCCAGAAACACTATACAGGTTGACATGAGTCAGAATCAAGAGGTATACACAGCACTGAACAACAACAACAAGTCCTTTTTTATTTGTTGGCCCTTCACAACAAACAACAACAACAAATGCCCCGTGGAATGTAACACCATAGATATGCGTACACTGTAAGTCTGTTTACCTTGGCTTCCTACTGAACCAGATTAGGTTGCAGGTGTGGGGTGATGGTAGGCCTGAGGCTGAGCAGTTTCAGATAAATTAGGCCTTGGCCCTGGGAACTGGAAGCCAGCCTCGGGCCTTCTTCCTCCCTGACTTGCTGGTTGTCGTCTTGGCTGACTGCTTAGTGGTTCTGGTCAATTTCATTCTCCATCACAAAGAGCTTCCTATGTGCCGGAATTGTGTGGAACCCAAGGCCACGCGTCTCCACCAGCTCACAGCCAGGAAACCCAAAGCCACGGGTCTCTACCAGCTCACAGCCAGGAGACAGGTTGGCAATGTCAAAACCAGAGAGAAAATCTGAGACCTCAGAATGCTTGGGCCGCCCCGTAAGAACTCTATTTTCTTTTTCATTTAATAAAACTCCAGTTATCGAGAAACTGGATGGCCTACACATTGTTGGTAGATGTGTAAAATGATACAACTTCTAGAAACAGTTTGGCAGTTCTATCAAAAATGGAAGTGGACGTACCCAGCCACATATGACCCAGCCACAGTGATGTGATCACCCTCTGGGGGCAGTCTGTCACACACTTATTTCATGCAGGAATTTGGACATGGATGTTCATAGAAGCTTTAGATGAAATCAAATCACCTCAAATTGGGAGCTACCCAAATGCATTTCAGCAGGTGAATGGTAAAGGGACTGTGGTACATCCATATCATGGAATACTACTTAGCAATAAAAAGGAATTTACTATTGATGCATGCAACATCTTAGATGAACCCTAAGGATATGATACTGAAAGAGAAAAGCCAATCTCAAAAGGATATGTACTGTATATGTTTTCATTTATGTAACAAATATGAAATACAATGGCTGCTTGTGTGCCATGGACTTGGTTCCGACTCATAGCGACCCTGTATAGGGTTTCTGAGGCTGTAAATCTTTACAGGAGCAGAAAGTCTGATCTTTTTTCACGGAACCACTGGTTGTTTTGAACTTGAGATTAGCAGCCCGATTTACAGAGGTGGAAAAGAAATTAGTGATTGCCAGGGATTACGGATGGGAGGGGCAGGTGGGGGTAGTGATAAAGGGGTAACACAAGGAGGTCTTGTGCTAATGGTACAATTGAGTATCTTGATGGTGGTGATGTTTATACCAGGTTACACATATGAGGGTTCCATAAAGGCACACACACATATGCACCCATACACACGTGTAAGTCACATGCACCTTCCATGTACACATCGTCCTGTGAATATAGCATTACTTCAGAGTAAAACACTTGTTGAGAACAACAGTTTTCAGAGCTAGCAGGTGCCTCGTTGTTGTTGTTATATGCCGTGGAGTCAGTTCTGACTCACAGCGACCCTGTCAGGGTTTCTAAGGTTGTAAATCTTTACAGGAGCAGAAAGCCTTCATCTTTCTCCCGTGGAACAGCTGGTAGTTTTGAACTGCTGACTGTGAGATTAGCAGCCTGATTCGTAACCACTACTCTACCAGAGCTCCTTAGCAGGATGGTCAATTTGGACACCTCATCTGGTTCTGTACCCTGTGGCTGGCACTCAGCTATAGCCTCGTCCTCACCTCATGTGGCAGATCCCAGGAGACAGATACAGAACTGGGAGAGTCTTCAGGCCAGAGCCATCCAGCAGGTGAAGCCAAGTTGGGGCAGGACTGGGAAGCCAGGACTGATCCATGCTAGTGGCTGCCTTCCTCTTGGTGACCTCGACTCCTCTTTCAAGTTTTCCTGCTCCAGGCCCCTATCCAGAAGTCAGGAACTCAAATGTCTTCAGGGTCCCAAGAGAAAAAGTGAACGAATGAGTGAGAAGACTGGGGATGTTGCAGGCACGAAGGCAGAAAGCAGCCTCCAGGGGCACCGTGGTTGTGATGGGGACTGTGGGGTTTGGAAAGGTTTGGCCCCACTAAACAAAACAGCTCCCACTCAGCCCCAGCTGAGGGTGTCAAGTGGGAGTGTGCACCTACTGTTGCCAGAGTTTCTGGTTTGATGACAAGCCCTGAATCCCATATTTTAATGGAAATCGTCCAGATTTTTAAATGTTGGCAAAGATCGTCCTTTTTTATACTTTGAGCCTACATCTGCAGGTTGAATTCAGCCCAGAGGCTGCCAGATTTAGAGAGTGGCTATGTATAATTCCATTTCAGTATTTGTGATCATTGATTTGGGGGCACTGGTGGTTCCTTGGTAGATTTGTCACCTTCTATGCAGAGGTCTGGGTTCAACTCCTGGCCACTGCATTATCTCACACACCCACCATGGGCCTGCCAATGGAGTTGCCGGCTGCTGTGATGCTGAAAAGAATTCAGCAGGACTTCCAAACTAAGATGACCCAGGAAGAAAGGACCACCGTTTTAATTCTGAAAAACCTGCCAATGAAAACGCTATGGGTCATAGGACTCCACTCCTATTGCGTAGGAGGCCGCTCTGGGGCCACTCTAAGCAGCTAACAACCGGAATTCACTTAACTCACTGTCAAGGCCATGCCTCACTCACTGCTGTAGCCAGGGGCCGGCCCAGCTTTCTACACGAGGATGCATAATAAATGTGTCAGAAGTGGCCTGCAGAGGGGTATGAAATTCTATCTACTGGGGGGCAGGGCTGAGGGGATAAGCGGCACCCCGGCAATCGCCTTGGCCTTTTCAGGGAAGCAAGACCTCAAGGGATGTGTGGACCGCCAGGTCTTTCATACAAATCAGTCTGACCTCAGGCACAGGACCAGAAATTGGGTTTCTGGGGGATGGGAAGAGGTAAAAATTTTAATAAGGTTTTTATAAATAGGCAGCAAAACCCACAGCCCTAGAACTGTACGTTTCTAGCAGCTTTAATGGACTTAGTGGTGTGAGTGCAACAAGGGATGCTGGGAGCTCAAGGACCTCAGAGATCAGGTTACAGCAGAAACACTGGAAGACCTGGACAGTCATGAGTGCCGGGACGCTCAGAGACCCAATCGGAAGGCTGGCTTCTGGGGGGCGGGGCCAAGTCGATGGGCGGGGCAGTGGAGATTCCTCAGAATAAGGGCTCTTCTGGGTGACCAAAACTCTAGTCAGCAGGGGGCAGTACAGGTCCCCAGAGGAGTGGACTGGGTAGGGAAAAGGCAGAGAAACTGAGGCCGAAGCCCACAGGTAAGGGACAATGCTGAGAGGATCATACTGGGTAAAGGCTTCCTGGAGAGAGTCTAACGGGCTTTTCCACCATCCAGAGGAAAGGAGGTTGTGAGGGACTCCTAGGATAACTGGTTGAGGCCTGCGAGTCTGCACTGTCTGATGGATCTAGACTGCCGTCAGCTCTGCCCGCTGCCTCCCAGCCAGTGAGCACCAGTGTGCCAGCCACTGCACTTGGACATCTCAGCCCAATTTTGAGATGAGCAAAAGGAGGACCAGAAAGGTCAACTAACACTCTTCAAGTCACACAGTGAGTGGGGGAGCCAGGCCTCTTAAATGCCTTATCACTCACCATGCTCTGAAATTAGTGTGTGGAGCCATCGGAGTACATGGTTATTTCTGCCTCTCCTCGCTAGAACGTGAAGAACTAGCGCATTTCCTTTATTCATTTATTTTGAGCTATATTTCCCCCTTTTGTAGCTTTCAGAAACAATGGGTTCAAACATGAGGATGGCACAGGATGGGACAGTGTTTCATTCGGTTGTGCACAGGGTCACTAATAGTTGGCACTGACTCAGCGGCACAGTGCAGGGTAGGTGGGAGGGCCACAAGAACTCCCCAGGCTGTTGGCTGTATTCCCCTTACCCCAAGGTGGGGAGTTTAGACTCTCTTTGGTTGTTGTTGTTAATTGATGCTGAGTCAGTTCTGACTTAAAGCAACCCTGAATAGGGTTACAAAGGAGCGGTTGGTGGGTTTGAACCGCCAACCTTGAGGTTCAAACTGACCTTGTGGTCCAGTGCATTATCCTACAGTGCCACATGAGGACTCTAGACTCTCTGTTAGCTGGCACAAAACCATGATATTCTTCTGAGTTGACTCATAGCATCACCTCTTTGTAAAGCCACCTAGTCCCTGGCCGGACTGTGCCTCTGAACTATTGGTGGCACAATTTGTAAGTTCGTAGGAGAGTCCTGGTGTGGCGCTGTAGGATAAAGCACTAGACTAGTAACTGCAAGATCAGCTGTTCAAACTATCAACCACTCTTGGAAATCTTGCCCAGGGTTGTAGAAATAAATCTGAATTACAATAAGCATTGTTGTTGTTGTTAAGTGCCATGGAGAGAGTCAATTCTAACCCATAACGACCCTGTATAGGATTTCCAACGAGCAGCTGGTGAGCTTGAACCAATGACCTTGCTGTTAAAATCACCAATTTAAAGTCCAAGCTCTTGGGTTATATAAATAAAGACAACTAGATTCAATGATAGGAGAGAGACACTTTAAAAAAAAAACAAAAGAAGAGAAAACCATGAAAAAAGATATACTTGCAAAAACATGAACTAAAAGAAAGTTCAGTGAACATCTGACCTGATGGCGATGTTCAAAACCACCAGCCACTTCTCAGGAGAAACATTAAGCTATCTGCTACCACAAAGATTTACAGTTTTGAAAACCATGTATAGGGTTGCTATGAATCCGTTTTTGTTTTTAAGCTTTTAAATAGTTTGAGACCAAAACACCATGAGAGAAATAGATAAATCAGCAATGATAGAAATTTTCAACACACATACACATACCTCTCATAAACTGAGATGAAACAGATTAAAAAGTGAGCCAAACTGTTGAAGACTCAAACAATACAAGTAATAAATGTCAAAATAGAGAATACACATTTATTTCAAGCAAACAGATTAACAAAAACAAACATATTGGAGCCAGTATTTGAACCCTCTTGGCCTGCTCTTAAAGCTCTGTATCATTCTGTCTTGTGTGGCAGTTGGGTTGTTGTTAGATGTTGCCAAGTTGGCAACTCTGTGTAAAGAAAATGCAGAAAAAACACGACCCGTTCTGCACCATTGAGTGACTGTATCAATCCATCCTTGAAGGGTGGATTTTTCACTGACTTTGCTTTACCAAGCATGATGCCTTTCTCCAAGAATTGTCCCTACTGACAATATGTCCAAAGTATGTGCAATGAAGTCTCACCCTTCTCACTTCTAAGGAGCATTCTGGCTGTACTATTTCCAACAAAGATTTGATAGTTCT
>NW_006408958.1:1269214-1306362 GCF_000296735.1 Chrysochloris asiatica
ACTGCTCTTCGGAAAACCTATACAGGGTCACTGTGAGTTGAAACCCATTTGATGACACTTTAACAGCAACAACAGAAGCTTCATGATATAGGAACCCCAGGTGCAAAGGACACACTTCACTCCCGGCTCATCTTTCTCAGTGGTCCCTTCTCTGTCGCTCACCTTTCCCTCCTTTTATCTCTAACAAGATAAAAGGGGTTTCAGGCCACATCCCTTGAAAACTCCCCTATATCAGATAAAGGCTGTAATGGGATTGAGAATATTGCAACCCACCCTTAACCCTTTTATTCCTTTATTACTTCAGATCCCATTATGGAGAATCACCATATAACTGCCTTGTCACGTCACCATGCAACTACAGACCACTGAGGCTCATGACCCAACCAACTTTGGGAGGGGGCGGGGGACGCACGATTAAATCCGTGACATTAATGATGTTGTTGAACGTTTCTGCATTTTGTAGATTATCTTTCTTTGGAATGAGCATGAATAGAGATCTTCCCAGTCAATCGGTCAGGTAGCTGTCTGCCATATTTCTTGGTATCAACCAGTGATCATCTCCAGTGCTGCCATCCCTTCCTCTTCAAACCATGATTGCCAGATTCCGTTTTGCCTAGATTCATACTTCATACATTCCATGTTCCAATTATTAATGGATGATGGCTGCTGTTTCTTCTCATTTTGAGTGGTGCCCCACCAGCAAATGAAGATCCCAAAAGCTCTTTGTTCAATCCACATCGTTAAGGTCAACTCGACTTGGAGGAAGCAGCCCTTCCTTAATCGTGTTTTGTGTGTCTTCCAACCTAAGGGGCTCATATTCTAGCACTATATGAGATATTGTTCTACAGCTATTCTTTTTTACCTTTTTAGTGTGAATTGAGTGAAGGTTTACAGACAAGCTCATCTGTTTTACATTCAGCAAACTATACATTTTGTTCCATCTCAATGATCACAATTCCCTCCACGCAATAAGAGTTGTCCTGCTTCCTCCATGTGGTTACCCATGTACAAATATCCTCTTTCAGACTCATACATTTGTGGGATATATGAACATATATATGTCCCACTCTTCTTCCTATGCCCATTTAGCCTGTGTCTATATCCATGTATCTACCCAAAGAACACTGTTGTTCTGAGGTTGCATATATATTACTATTTACTTCTGTCCTCTTTAGGCCTTGTGTGACCTTACTGTATCTTCATCTATTTTCATCATTCTTCTGCCAATCTCTCCCTTCTTGCATATTGTCCTCCCCCACCACCTAGCTAATGTGCCTACTCTCTAGTCAGTGAATTACTCTTCTTTCCCACCCACCCCTGGTGACCATTGAAGCACATTTCCTTTAGTATGAAGACTCCTGAGCAGCACACCAGAGTGGTGCACTGGCCCCCACTTCATACTGGCATGACTCCCAACCATGTGACTCCAAACTCCCAGAGAGTAAGGTCTGCTCTGGGGATGGATGAGTGTGGGACCTGGTCATACTTCTGATCACTGGGAAGCACGAAGAAAAAGAAATAATTGCACCTTTTCCATCACCCAAGAAAATCTGTTCTGCCAGGCCTGCCTCTGCTGCCAAAGCTCCTCACAAGATGGTTGAGCTGTGCCTGACCAGCCACTCACTAGGGACTCTCTTGCTGTCCTTGCTTGGCCTCTCCTCCCAGCAAGCACTCCATTCACCTCTCTAACCTTTCTTCTGAAGCTCAGGATACCAGAATTTTCATGTGTCTGTTTCATCTCTCATATCTTTGTTATAGAGTGTCTGTGTAGTACATCTGCCTAGTCCGCCATCTTTCCTGAAGCCCTTCTACTGCTGTTCTTAAGGTTCTCAGTGGCTAACTTTTCAGAAGTGATCCTCTTCTTCTTCCTAGTCTGTCTAAGTCTGATAGCTCTGCTGAAACCTCTTTGCCATGGGCATCCCTGTTGGTATTTTAAATACCAGTGGCATAGCTTGCAGCATCATAACAACACACAAGCCACCACAGTATGAAAAACTGACAGACAAGTGGTAGAAATTGTAAAAAATAGTCATTAACTGGTCTACTTTATTTTTTGTTGTTGTTAAGTACCGTCAAGTCGATTCCAACCCATAGCAACCCTGTGTAGGGTTTCCGAGGAGCAACTGGTGAGTTTGAACTGCCCACCTTCTGATTCATACCATTTGCAGTCCAGCGCATTAACCCACAGCACCACACCAGGTCTTCTCTATAGGTGCATGTTTCTATTATTCTATCACTGATAGCATTGTCCTTCAGGATGGATCTTGAAATGATCTTTTTAAGGATGACTGTGATGCTGTTCCTCTTCAGTGTGTCATTCCCAATTGTGAAAAAAAGGTGTAGGGGTGCCGTCTGACCTTCAGTGACTTCACAAGTGGAAAAGAGAATCCAATTCAACATCACCCAAAGCCAGTAACAGTGAGGCTGAAGTCAAACATGCCTCAGTCCTGCAATCTTCCTTCCCAATTCCTGCAGCACTCTACTTCGCAGCTGGGTTCGAGAAGCAGTCATTGCAGTTCAGAACTCACAGACTAGATTCACAGTTATGAGGTTTATTAGAGAAGTTAACAGGTTACAATGTGAGATCAGCAATGCTCCCGATGCAGTTCTTTGGTTAGGATAGCCTCTTCTCAGCCATGCCCAAAAGCCCACCTCTCCCTGGTCCAGCCACGTGGTTCCTTGGCCTCTTTGCTGCTCAGGTGCTGCTACAAACCTCTTTTAGCATTGCTGTTAAATATTTAAAGGGCACTCCACTCATTTGTAAACCTCCTCCTGAAGACGTTCAGGTCTAGCTTCCCCAGTTGAGTGCCTGGAGGCACCCCACTCTGCAAACAAGCTCCCTACCCAAAGGCACTCAGCTTTACTTATTTCATGGCTGGGGAAGCCCACTTCTCTGTCTCATGCTCGGACTCTTGGTTCAGCTGCTGATGCTCTTGTGTTACAGCTATCTGTGTCTTAGACCAAGGCGGTTCAATGCGTCCAAAGGACACACTCCACTCCTGGCTCTTGTGTCTTGATGGTATTGAATGCCCCGTTCCTGCTTCTGAGATGGCTCATTTTAGACCCAGCAGGATGGCAAAATTGACCAACCATCACATTAGAGTTCCAAGTTTTCACAATCACAGGTAGCCCTGTTAATAGTCATTCACAACTGAATCTTACCATCCTATCAACATCTTTCCCCACCTTCTCTTACCCAGGGCCATCAGGAATACGTCATTTGATATGAGTTACAAAGACTGTAGCTAGAAGAGCCAGATTAAATAAATGGCCAATACTGGTCCACTTAGCTCACCAATGCCTAGGATACGGATCTTTATGTATTCCATTTCATTTTTGATCACTTCCAATGTTCCTAAATTTATACTTTGTGTATTCCACATTTTAATTATTAATGGATGTTTGCAGCTGTTACTTCTCATTTTGAGTCATGCCATATCAGCAAATGAAGGTCCCTGTCACATCATTAAGGTCAAGTCCACTTTGAGGAGTCAACCCTTCCCTCGTCATGTTTTGAGTGTCTTCCAACCTGAGGGGCTCATCTTCTAACACTATATTAGACAGTGTTCCATTGTTATTAATAAGATCCACAGCACCTAACAACAACAAGTGACTAATTTTCCAGAAAGGAACAGCTTCTTCCTTCTTTCTAATTTGTCAGTCTGGAAGCTCTTTCTGTCATAAGTGACCCTTCTGGTTTCCAGCATCAAAGCAACATGCAAGCCATCACAATACAACAGACTGATAGATGAGGGGTGTTGATGATGGTGGGGAGGGTTGTTGGGTAGGGACTGCAAAAAGAAATAGGTAAGAGCTGGTCAGGCAGGCTGGGGCTTGAGGGAACTTGGTCTCAGATAGAGTTGTTTGGTGTGGAGACCATCTGTGTAGCTTGGGTCATGAGGTGAATGTGATGCCCCTAGCAGAACCAGGTTGAAAGCAACCACACCCAAGCCACCAGTGAGCTTGGCCTGTGGATCCTGGTCAGGCCTGGCCTAGGACCCACAACTGTATTTAGCACAGATGTTTACCTGTGTGTTCATTTTCTCTTACCACAGACTTAGCAGCTTAGAATAATATACATCAATTGTCTCACCTCTACTGCTAATCTCACGGTCAGCAGTTCGAGACTACCAGCTGTTCTGTGGGAGAAAGATGAGGTTTTCTGTTCCCATAAAGATTTACAGCCTTGGAAACCCTGTGAGTCGGAACTGACTCCATAGCACACAACCACACACCAACCACGGGTCAGAAGTTAAAGCACAGTTTACTAGGTCCTATCAGCTACGGGTAAGTTCTCATCTGAGCCTCGCCTGGGAGACGGTCTACTTCCAGATTTGCATGGTTTGAGCAGGTTTTGGTTCCTGTGGTCCCTTTCAGGGTGCCAGTCTCTTGCCTACTCTTGGTCAGCGGTCCCCCTCAGTTCCTTGCCATGTGAGACCTCCAACATGGCCATTTACGTCTTCAAACCTTCAAGGGAGAGAGTGTTTTCTCTAAAGAAAGGGTTACAATCTTTTGTTCTTTGCACCTCTTATCACCTTTGTCATATTCTATTGATCAGATGCAAGTCAGTCACCACTTGGGGATCATGGGTTCACTTTAGAATCTGTCCACCATACCATGATAAATAGCTTGGCAGGCTCGGTGGCTGGTGCCCTGTAACTAACTAGATGTCTCAGTGGGATGTGACCCATCCGTTCAATTTGAGTCACTTTTGAGACAGATGTAGGCCACTGTCTCCTTGGATTTTTCCAGAGTGGGTAGGTCTGCTTGCCTCTAAAGCCCAGAGAATATGGCCTCCACAGAGCCCCAGCCACCCACACAATCATAGAGAAGGCTGGAATCTGAGTGCTGCAGCGAGGTAAACACTGGATACCACTCCTGAGGCTGACCTCTCTCGAGGGTCCCTGGCATTGCCCATGCTGTTCCTCTGCCCAAGTTGCTGCTCCTCTTTTCCTCTGCCTTTCTTTCATGACTCAAGGTCAGATAACACTTTCTTTCTGAAGCCTTTCCTTACTACTGGTTTCTTGTTTGCCCTTCCAGAATTTTCCTAAATATGCTTTGCGTATATGGTGGGAAGGTCTGCTTACTTTTTTCCACCTTGCATTTTGACTTAATAAGTCTTGGAGGTCATTCCTGATCAGCTTGTTTTAATCTACCTATTTTGTTCACTAAATTATTAATTTAGTTAATATTTACTGGTATGGGCCAGGCTCTGTTCTAGGCACTGGTGATACCATGATGAATTCATCAGGCAGTTTCTGCTCTCAGGGAGTTGATGTGTTAGTAGGGGCAGATAGTTAATAAATAAATAAATAAAAATTTTGGTTGGTTGGTTGATTATGTGCTATGGAATTGGTTCAACTCATAGTGACCCTGTATAGGGTTTCCAAAGCTGTAAATCTTTATGGGAGCAGAGAGCCTCATCTTTCTCCCATGAAACAGCTGGTAGTTTCAAAATGCTGACCTTGAGGTTAGCACCCACTATGCTACCAGGGGGTGGGAAATGCTATCAAGATGGAGGAGGGCGGGAGGTCATTATGGGGAAGGGACGTGTGAGCAGTCTGAAGGGAGTTATGTCACCATTGTTGTGTGACAACCCTAAAATTTAGCAGTTTAAAGCCACAAACATTCATTCTCTTCCAATGTCTGAGGGCCACAAGTCCAGGCACAGTGCAGTTTGTGTCTCTGGCTGTTGCCCAGGATGAGGCTGAAGCCTCCATTCTAAGTTTCCTCTTCTGGCTGTTGGCAGCTCCGCTTCCTTGTGAACCTCTCAGTCCCTTGCCTTGCCACATGGGCCACTCCACAGAGCAGCCGAACGTGGCCTTCCCCAGCACAAGTGATCCGAGGAAGAGAAAGAGCATGTGTTAGTTAGGAGGGAGGGAGAGAGAGCTCAAAACCCAGTATCAGAATCCTGTGGATTCTGGTTACCCTACGCCCATTGGTCTGTCTTAGACTCCAGGGGAGGG
The DNA here is from genome assembly GCF_000296735.1 of Chrysochloris asiatica. Classification (NCBI taxonomy): domain Eukaryota; kingdom Metazoa; phylum Chordata; class Mammalia; order Afrosoricida; family Chrysochloridae; genus Chrysochloris; species Chrysochloris asiatica. The sequence continues at coordinate 1,275,181 of NW_006408958.1, forward strand.
GAGTTCATGACATGTGAACACCAGGAGGCCACATCACTGGGGTCATCTTGGAGGCTTCCTGCCCCAGGAAGGAATAGGACTCATGGTTATCTGCTGGGAGAATGGTTCAGCTGGAGGGACAGCATGCACCGGGCTGAGGCAGGAACATGTCTGGTGTATTCAGGGGCCAGCAAGGAGGCAGAGAGACTGGAGAGGGGTAAGAGAGGGCCAGGGGGCTAGGAGGTGAGGTCAAGGGTGGAAACAGATTTCCATGGCACAGATGTGTCTAGTGGTAGACTTTTTGGGTGTCTTCAGTCCTCGGCTGCAAGGAATACCCTTGCCTGTAAATCTTTGTCTACACATGCTTATCACATATCTGCAAGTAAATCCCTAGGGCTGGAATTGCAAAAGAAGGTGCATATTGTAACAGTCATTGCCAAATGTCCCTCTGGATTTGGCAACCCTGCTGACCCCCTCCCCTTACCTGGTCCCCCCCACCATGCATTCTCAGGTCCAGCTCCAGTTATTTTGCACTAAAGAGCTGAAGCTCTGTCTCCCGGGACACCTGTCTTACCTCTGGGCCAGTGGCTGCTCTGCTGCTACAGATGGCTGGGGAATCTAAGAGCCCCTCGGAGGACACTTTTCACTGATGGAAATTTTCCAGACTGGGAAATTCTCTCCGCAAACAGCATCCTCTGTGTGTTTTCCCCAGGAGTCGGGAAGTCCCCAGTGGCTGTTTTGAGACAATGAGTGATTGGTACTTGCCCACGTTTATCTCTGGGAAGGTGGCCCGCTGGAGCTGTGGAGGAGCAGGAGAAAGAGACACTTTGCTGCCCCCTCATTCTCCAATGTCCTCTTCCTCTCACTCTCCCCACTAACCTCCTTTCTGGAAATACACAGGTCACTCCCACCTCAGGGCGTGAAACTCACTCCCTCCCATCTCCCCTTTCTACCTGCTCTCCTGGGTCACTGGTCTCAGCTTAAATGTCGCCTTCTCAGAGGCTGGCCTGACTTCCATGCTCCTCCAGCCCCCTGCTCTTCCTTCAGAGCTTTCATTCATGCACTAGATTGTTTCCATTGCTTCCGTTTCTGTCTTCCTTGAGAAGAGCATCAGCTCCAAGATCGCAGAGCCTTGTTTGTTTTGTATAGTCCATATTCCCTGAGCCATAAAGAGAGCATGGTGTACTGTAAGTGCTTAATATACACTTGCTGAATGAAAGGATGGATAAACGAATGAATAAACACAAGGATCACAGTGGAATGAGGAAACATCTGGACTTGGAGTTGGTTAGACCTGGACTAAAATATTCTCCTCTCCTATGCTGTGTTGCTCTGGGTGGGTTGCTTTACCTTTCTGGGCTTCGCTCTCTCATGTGTCAACTAGAGTGAAGCCAAACCTAGACTTTTTGGGAGAAGGGAAGAATTACATGAGCCTTGAGCTGGTCCAGTACATGACAAGAAAGTGCTGGTGGTCTATCATATTCTGCTTTCTGGAGGTTTTGCAGCAAGGCAGCCACTCATCCCTTATTTTCCTAATGTGCAGGCTAATTCTGGGCAGGGAAAGTAATTTGATGGTATCACCAGAGCACTCAAAACCTAATTGGCCAGGAGAGTAGGACTTGTATCTCAGCCAGCAGAGCCCAGGGGTGAAAGGATCGCACTGGAAGAAATGTTCTCAAGGCTGTTTATGAAGGGCCCAAAGCAGATCTGCTCTGTGCCAGGCAGAAGGCGAGGGCAGTCCCGGGGAGGTGGGTCTGTCACGGGGTACTCTGTGCAGGCCAGGGTCCTATGTGGACAAGATGGACAGAGGGTGGGCAGCCCACTCACTGCTTGAGACCTGAATAGAGTGAGTAACTAACTGGGCATCAAAGGGGTTGGGGTGACAGAGAGAGGCAGGCAAGGATGGGGAGAGGTGAAGAACAAGACAGAGCGAGAGACAGACAAGATAGAGAAACAGGACGCAGAACGGGAAAACCAAAAAAGAACAACAGAGGCAAAGAGAGGGACGAATCAGAGGGAAGGGTGTTCTGTTCTAGAAGGAAAGTGAAATGGGAGAGCCCAGCGGTTGCCCACCCCTACTGATAGCGTAGTGGTTACGAATCGGGCTGCGAACCTTAAGGTCAGCAGTTCGAAACTACCAGCTGTTCTGCAGGAGAAAGATGAGGCTTTCTTCTCCCGTAAAGATTTACAGCCTCAGAAACCCTATACAGCAGGGTCACTATGAGTCGGAACCGACTCCACGGCACATAACCACCACCACCACTGATTTCAGTGACTCCCCAGCACTTTTTCTAATGCCAGCATCTTACCTCAAAGAGTATGTCTCTGACATCTGAAGTCCCTAACCTTTCACACACCATGGCTTCCCAGAGTTAAACTGCTTCTTTCCTCTGGTGCCCAAAGAGAGTGCCACCTGCTGCCAGGCTGGAGGACACCTGACTCTCCAAGATGGCGACTCCCCAGGGACTCTCAAGCATGTCACCATGAGCCACGTGCACGTTTAAAGTCCGCCCCATAGGGCGATGAGACACACCACAGCCTGAACTCCCCTGGGCCCACTTTTCACCTGTTTTAGCTTTTCTCCCATTTTCATCATGAGCATGTATGCCCCAGGTTCCGCTGTTCAGCTAGCATGTTTCCTACTTCATTCTAGAGGAGGGAGGTCCAGGCATCAGATCACTACAGCAATGAAAACCAGCATCACTTGCAAGAAGTAGAAGGGAGCTTTAAGAATAAAAATGCTACCATGGTAAGAATGTTCGTGTAGCACATTTCTCTCCCTGAGCGACTCTCATCCCCAGGGGACATTTGACAGCATCTGGAGACATTTTTGACTTGGAAGAGGAGTTGCTTCTGGCATCTAACAAGGTACAGCCAGGGATACTCCCAGTGTACAGGACAGCTCCCTACATCAAATGTCCCAATCTGCTCCCAAATGTCAACAGTGCCCAAGTTGAGAAACCTGGTCTGAAATTGTCTTGAACTTCACAGAGGGCAGTGCCCCACACTTGGGGAGTTCTGACCTGGTGAATTCCACCTCATCCTCAGGCTTGGCTGAAACAACCCTGCATCAGGGAAGCCTTCCCTGGTCCCTACAAGAGAGGAGTCCACATGCTGGCTTCTATGTGCCTTGGCTTTCCCATATCCTAACTGTCATGATCCTTGACAGATTTTCTTACTGGTGGTATGAAGTCACATTCACTAGACTGTGAGCTTCAAGCGGGCAGAGACTATGTCTCCTAGACCTCTTTCTCCAGTTCTTAGCATTGCAGCTCTTAGCACATGCTCAATGATTATCTGTGGAATGAATGAGTGAACATTGGGCAAGAAAGAGATGTGCACTCTACGCTTGAATTCCCCACTCTACGCTGTTCAGTTCTCTCCTGTGTATGGCACGGACAAAGGTAAGGAGTTGCCTGGTGGATGCTAAGTACTCGGAGAAGGTGAGGGACGTATGTAAGTGGAAGGGGTCCCTGTGAGACTGAGAGCTCATTCTTCCATTCACTCATTTGTTGAGGGTCCTGCACTCCTGTTGTCCCAGTGTAATCCCCTTTCACCCTCTAAGTATCCTGGTTTGGGCAATAAATTAAGTGCCCCACTAACTTGTAGTCCATTTTAGTCCACTGGGACATGTGGAGAGCTATGCAGGTAGTTGCTGTCTCCTCTGCTCTGTAACCAGCTTCTTGCTCCCATCCCTCCCCACCCCTGCTCTTTCTGGGGTAAGATGTGAGACAAGGAAGGAGGAGAGAGGGACAAGTTTGTGACTTGGGTATGTGCCTATCAAGGGAACTGTCTTAAGGCTAGGTTCTCTAGGGGAGCAAGTCCCGAATCTGTGGGTCAGGTGGCAGGCTGGAGGTCTCTGATGACTCATGGGGCAGGTCAGAGACTTACGCAGATTCATGTCCCAAGAACTGGAGGCCAGACAACAAGAAGAATGGAGAGTTAAGAGAGTGAGCTTTGGCAAAACCTTCATTTATCAACTGGAAGCAGGCCACACCCCCAAGGAAAACTCCCCTTTCACTTGATCGTCTGCCTACTTCACATCACAAAACGAAATGTGATTGTATCATACCTGCCAAGTCACTGAGAATCATAACCGAGTCAAGTTGACATATAACATTGGCCATCACAGGGCCTTCTGCCTCTGTCCTGGCTGTGTGTCCTGTATGTTTTCATCTTTCCTTCCCAAGCATAGGCCAGGACTTTCTCTTCTTCCAAGACCGTACCACCATCATCTCCGTGGGAAGATCCACCCACATCTTAAGAGACTTGTGAGCATACAAAGACGTCCAAATGGGGGCGGGTCCATGTGGAGAGTCACACGAGAGACACAGGTGGACATCATTCTCTCCACATATTGCTTGAGGACATACTGCTATGTCTGTGACCAGTTTTCATCCAGATCTGTTAAATAAATGGACATGTGGCCTTCTTCCAGGTGTCCACTGCCCACTTGGATTGGAAAAGGCCCCTTTCTGGGTGCTGACTTCACACCCATGTGACCCAGGCGATGTCATTGAAGTGCCCCTGTTGGTGCCACCCTGCTCTTGTCTCCATAATTCTAGGTGATCTCCCTTGGCACCCACATCCTCTCCCTCTCCTCCGGCTCTTTCTCTACTTCCCCCAGGTAAGCACCTTTGCCTGGTCTACGGTGGAAGGGGACAAGGAACTGACTCTGTCTGGTCATTTATTCACTGAGCATTGGATGCTAGCTTTTGAAATTCACAAAATCAGGAGTTTTACTCTTGTTTTTTGAGATAGTACACACCCAAGCTCTAGGTGCCCAACTAAAAGAGGGTAACAGGAGTGTTGGGGACATATCCATGAATATTTAAAAAATACAATAAATTGCTCCCCCCCCTCCCCCCAATTTGTCCTGTCTTGGTGTGGCGTTAATGGGTCGGCACTGGACTGCTAGTTACAGGTCAATGACTTAAATCTATTAGCAGCTCCTTGGCACTTAACCTACTAGACAGCATTTATCAACAACAACCCTAAGTAAGACCCATCAGGAACCCTGGACACATTCTGGCCCCAGTCTGTGTCCCAGCCCCTGGATTTCCATGTCAGCATTGCCTCAAGGGTGGGAATTTATTGAACAAATGACGTGAAATTGGAGGGTCCCCCATGAGATGCCACCTTCAATTTGAATCCCCTCACTTTAAAAGGCAAATCAAGCAATGGGCTGAATCCACACCAGAAGGATGTGGATGATCTAAAATGGGCTGTTCTGAGAAAGGGCAGAGTAGTCGGATTGTGTAGTGCAGAGGGCGGGTGTCTGGGTAATTGCTGAGCTCTGGAAAGGTTCTTCTCAAGAATGTGCCAACTAACTCATCCCCTGTCCTCAGAGAGCAGAGCAGAAAATGAGCTTAAATTGAAGCTGGGAAGATTTAGGTTGTGTGTAAGGAGGAACAGAGGCATCTCCACAGAAAACAGGCATATGGCAAGCTCTGAAATTGATCAAACATCGGACCCCCATTTTTAGATAACCTACTATCGCATCAGTTTAAAAACGCAAGTCAAGCTCGTTAATCTTTTACTTAACACACGGTGGCACTACATGAAAATTACAGCTGTGCCTTCCTGGCTTCCTCGGTGAAAATTGGTCTATGAGGGGCTCAACGTCATTTTTTTCCGTCTCTTCTCTTTCTACACTCAGCAAGATCATGCAGTCAGCCTTGGCCCACGTTGTTGTTGTTGCTATGTGCCTTTGAGTCAGCTCTGACTCATAGCCACCCTGTATAGGGTTTCCAAGGCTGTAAATCTTTCCAGGAGCAGAAAGCCTCATCATTCTCCTGAGCAGTAGCTGGTAGGCTCGAACTGCTGACTTTGTGGTTTGCAGTCCAGTGCTTATCCTACAGAGCCACAGTGCTCCCACCTTGATCCAAGGAGGAGCTCACAAATACAAAAGTGTTAGTTTAAACTTGATGGAGACTCTCTCAGAGCTGGGGATGTAAACTATGATGCTTCCTAGACACTGCTTAGGGGCGCCCCCTCTCATGTGGTGCCCAGGGGCGTGCCACCCCCTAGATACGCCCCCTGAGGAAGAGCCCCCTGCTGTCCTCGGTTTATAGGGCAATATGAAACGAAATCAGCTCAATAGCATTGGGTTTCGGGTTTTGGATAAGGAAGAACTTTTTAAACCCTGAAATATGCTTCCAAGAGAAGATGCGGGTTCTCCGGAGAGTGTCTAAAAATAGCCTGTACTTTAAAAATAGATCTGGGAAGCTTTATGCAGCATAGCTCAGCTTCTCCGGAGGGTTTGAAGTGCAGGCGTGCTGGCCATGGGCTTCCACCCCAGGCCGAGGGACACAGGGGAATATCAGCTTGCCAGTTTGTAGGATGAACATCTGGGTGCGGACCTATTGCATACGTGCTCACAGGAGACTCATTCTTCCTGGTGATTGGCATCAGGAAGTACCAGCCTTAAAGGTCTCACAGTTTTCTTTCTGGGGGAGATTTCAGGGCTAATGTTAATGAAGTCTGTCCAGGTAGCTTCTCCCAGTTCCTCCCAGGCCCTCCCCACTCCTACGTTTTGTCTCTCCGGTGCTGGGGTGCTGGGGTTTTGCTGAGAAGGATCAGCCTCAGTGGCCAGGATCTCTGGGCTCCTTCTGTCCAGCATCCCTGTCTCCTGCTCCTCCTGCACCTCTACTTTCTCTACAGACCCTTCTCCACAGAGGCCAGAGGGCTCTTTAAAAGACCTGTTTGATTCTTGATGGCTTGCTTACAGTTAAGGGGCCCTGGTGGTGCAGTGGTAAACACTTGGCTCCTAACAGAAAGGTGGGTGGTCCGTGGGAGACAGGTGTGGCACTCTACTCCCAGAGTCTATACAGAGTTGTTGAGTCAAAATCAACTCAGTGAATTTTGGTTACAATTATGTAATCCGTGTCCCTTGCCCTGGGGGTAAAGTCCAGGCTCCTTAAGGGTAGCTTCAGAACTCTTCAGTAGGCCCTTGTTTATCCCTCTGGCAGTATGCCTCACCACCCACAGGCCCGGCCCACGGCCTGTTACAGGTGCACCTAACCGCTTTTGCCTGTGATTCTCCATAGGAGCTGGGTCTGTGTCTGCTCACCTTCCTTACCCTCTAAACTTTTAGTTTTAAGTGTCCCATTCTTGTGGATCCTTTGCTGAATTCCCCACCCTGAACCTGACCCACTGGCAGCATGGGGTGGACAAGTCACCTGTTCCCAAGTGTACCTGCCCCACCTAGAAAGCCTGGTACAGCAAGTTTTCAATATATGCCCCCTGACTCACTCACTGAATGCCAGGCTGCCCTTGAAGGCCCTCTGGTTCCAGCTTCCTCCAGCTCCCACCCATCACTCCACCTCTCACCTGCCTGATCTGAAATGCATGGGATATTGTTAAGTTCCAGGTCAGTGCCCAACAGAAACAAGACTCTTTAGACGTGAATGTGTCCTGAGTGCTCTGCGTAATAAGTTAGACCGCATCTTTAATAGTAAACTCTATTATAAATTAATTAATCAGCTAGCTCCCTGATTTATCAATTAAATGGGGCATGGCATTGGCATAACATTTTGTCCAAACCCTGCAAACGAGAGCAGGCCAAATGCAAACGCTAGTCTGGAATTCAGCTCAGCGTCACTGCATCCTCACCCAGGCAGCAGCCACACCACACGGGGCGTGCATCAAACCCTCAGGGATGCCCAGCACTCCCCATCCCACAGAGATGGACCAAGGGATGCTTTGGGACATTTTAGTCAGCACTCCTGCATGCCCCTAGACTCATGAGGCACCGACGTGCATGGCAGGGTGACTGCTTTCACCATCTGAGTGTGGCTGCAGACAAGCCCACAGCCACACTGCCTAGCCTCATTGTGAATTCATGAGCTACCATCTCCCTCAGACACTGCCCAGCAAGCCCACTGCACTTCCATGGTAGCTTTGTGATTCCCCTCTTTTGGAGGGGACTATCTCTTCAACCCTCTCAGCTGGTGACTTAGCCCCAGGCTTGGTGGAGAGGAGAGAAGCAAATCAGATGTGGGTGCCAGTGTCCTCTGGTCAAGTCTGCCTGCATCCTGGACTCTGCACTCGCTTGCTGTCTTCCCTCTGTGACTTAGGTTAGAAGACCAACACTCTTCAGAAACCAACTCTCTTATACGGGGGATCCCAGCACCTTCTCACAACCTCGGGCTCCCACTTCTCTGCACCCTCTAGACTTGGGCATTTGGGGTGAGCACCTAGTATCTCCCACCATGAATTCCACACCTCTTAAGCTATCACCCACTTCCCTGCCTCTCCATAGGAGGCATTTTCTATATACATTTGCTGTCTTCTCTTCTAACCCTTTCCAACTGAGCATCTGTCCCAGCCTGCACTGAGGCATAATCGAATCTGTCACCTGACGTCACTGAATGGCTCATTTCATCCTTCTGGCCTTGGTGGACGTTGCACTGCTTCCTGTCCTCTCCTCGCTGGTCTCCTTTGCAGCTCCCTCCTATTTGGCAGAGGCACTGAATGCTGGTTTGCTCCCGGATTTGACTGCAGGATCCTGCTCTTCTCTTCCTACAATCTCTCTCCAGGTGGCCTCTTCCAGTCTTATGATGATGTAAGTTGTGGTTGTTGTTTAGTGCCGTTGAGTCAATTCCGACCCATAGTGATCCTGTGTAGGGATTCCAAGGAGCAGCTGGTGAGCTAGAACCGCCAGCCTTGCAGTTCAAACAGCTTTGCAGTCTGGCGCATTAACCCACAGCGCCACACCAGATGTAAGAGGGTACATCAAAACGTATTGTGAATAGAGTTCCAGTTCAGACACGCACAGATTGATTCCAGTCAAAACATGTTTTAAACATGTCTCTGCAATCATTGGATGACTGCAGACAAGTTCTCTCAGTAAGACACTTGTCTTAATATCATTGGGGTGCCTCCCCAAAAGTGGTCCCATCAAAATAGTGGTTTAAAGGGGATCTGATGAGCCAGTTATATTCAAGGCAGAATGGTCCCCTTAGAAGGTTACGGTGACTCTTTTCTGGAATATGCACTGAACCACAAGGTCGGTGGTTCGAGCTCACCAGCCATTCCTCAGAAACCCTATACAGGGTCGCTATGAGTCGGAACCAACTTGACAGCACTTAACAACAACAATCTTCATAGATTTTCTCAAGAGACACAGGATAACCACAGGGGCTTATTATGAAGACATTTTAAGAAAATTGAAAAGAAAAAAGCCAGGAAAGTTGCTCTGAGGAATTTTTCTCATTACGACCATGTACCTGCTCAGTTAAGGACAGGAAGGTTTGTGCTGTGAGAATTTCATTGGGAAACCTTACCCCGTCTATCCTACAGCCCTGATTCTGCCCCTCAGACTTCTTCTTATTCTCCATATCAAAGAACATTCAAAAGGGACATGATCTCAGTTCTTCTTCATGCGTGTCTAAACTGCCATTTTGATCAGAGAGTGCCGAATTCCTCAGGAAAGGGTTGGAGAGATGGAAGCGTGGCCTTCAGGAACGTGTAGACCTAGATGGAGGCTCTGTCAAGAAACTGAAGCTTTGTATTCTGTTATTTTTGTTTAATGGGGATGTATGGAGTCCTGGTGTGGCGCTGTGGGCTAATGCGCTGGACTTCAAGCTCAATTTGAGCCGAAAAGTCTGTGGTTCGAACCCATTAGCCGCTCCTTGGAAACCCTATACAGGGTTGCTGTGAGTTGAAACCGACTCGATGGCACTTCACAACAACATATGATACTGTAGCTTACTTTTTAGCTTACCCTCAAAAATCATACACATGCCAATGACACATCCATTGGTTCCAGCTCTGACTGCTACCACAGCTGCTTATTTGATAAACTGACCCACCTGCCCACACTTCATCCTCCCTTCGTCTTTTCCATCTACCATCCTCTGAGTTGCCCCAGGCCAAACCCTAAGGTCGTTCGAGACTCTGGGCAGCCCTGACTCCCCATGTCTAGTTCATCCATGAGTCCTGTTGCTTCTACGTCAAGACCTACCTCAGCTCCACCAAAGTTCTAGTTCCAGTCATAACAGCTCTGCCTGGAACCCTGTTCCACCCTTGCTCCCTGCATCTTCCATTGCCACATAGGAACCAGAATGATGTTCTTAAAACATAAAATGGACCTCTGCTTAAAGCCCTTGAATGGGTTTTCATTGCACTTAGACTAAAAAGTAAACCCCTCACTTTAGCCTGCAAGGTTCTGAATGACCTGGCCCCTGCCCACGTTTCTCATTTCATCTCTTCCTGTCTGTCCCACATCCTTTTCTCTTCCTCCAACAGATCAAACCCCCACCCCACCTGCCTTGGAATCTTTGCACCAGCCCCTCTATCTGGAATGCTTTCTCCAGGTCTCTAAGTTGCTGCCTTAATCTCTCCATGCTAGCCTCTGTTTAAATGCCACTTCCTCAGAGAGGCCTTCTCCAGCTACCCCATCTGAGGCGGCCCCCCTTAGGGGCTCCCCATCACTTCACCCAACTTGATTTCCATCCCAGCATTTTTCACTATCTGATATTTGTTGTTGGCGTCTAACTGCTGGCTTATGTGTGTATCGTCTGGCTCTCTCTACAAAACCTGGGGTTCTTGAGAACAGAGAACCTCTCTGCCTATTCCAGGCCCTCTTTACCCCTGGAAAAATGAAATGCATTTGATCACTGTTTGTTGATTGATTGATTGAGGAATGAATAAATGAATGGTAACTTGAACACATGCCCTTGTAGAAAATGTGCTCACCAGAGTTTTCCAATCTTGCCCTATCCTAGCTCATTCCCATACACCAGATCTTAGACCTTTATATCAGCCAGCTGATTACTACCAAGCACCTGGTAATCAGTGAGCAGTATTCACTCAACAAACATATTAAATACTTACTATGTGCTAGGGTCGCTATGGGTCGGAACCGACTCGACGGCACTTAACAACAACAACAACAATGTGCTAGGCACTGTACTAGGTGCTAGGAATTCAGTGGAGAGCAAAACAGACTTGTCCCTGGAGTAGCATGCAGTTTAGTAATCCTGTTTACTGAATCTCATTCTTCCATTCATTCATCGTTTGTCCATTCATCTTTCGAAGAATTGTTTGTTGTTGTTGTTGTTAGGTGCCATGGAGTTGGTACTGACTCATAGAGACCCTATGCACAACAGAACAAAGCACTGCCCTGTCCTGCACCAACCTCAAATTGTTACATTTCAGCCCACTGCTGCCTCTGTGCCAATCCATCTCATTGGGGGTCTTCCTCTTTTCCTCCAACCATCCACTTTTCCAAACATGATATCCTTCTCCAGGGACTGGTCCCTTCGAACAGTATGTCCAAGTATGAGAGATAAAGTCTGGTCGTCCTGACTTCCAGGGAGCACTCTGGCTGTACTTCTTCCAACACAGATTCGTTTGTTCTTTTGGCAGTCCATGATACTTTTAATATTCTCCTCCAACACTATAGCATTCAAATGCATCAATTCTTCTACCGTCTTTGAAAATACCATGGCTTGGGTCAGGTGCACCTTAGTCCTCAAACTGACATCTTTGCTCCTCAGCACTCTAAAGAGGTCTTGTGCAGTATATAGGGTTTATTATGCATCTCACACACGAATCTATTAATCCTCATACCAATCTGTGACGTTGTTGTTGTTGGCTTGGCTGATGTTGAGTTGACCCTGAATTATGGTGACCCTTGGTGTGGTGCTGTAGGATAAGCCCTGGAGTGAACCACAAGGTCGGCGGTCCAAACTCACCAGCTGCTTCTCAGAAACCCCAGACAGAACCAACTCAATGGCACTTAACAAGACCAACAACATGCGCAACAGAACAAAACACTGCCTGGCCTAAAGCATCTTGTAGTCGCTGTGTATTTTGACTACCTTCCAACCCAGGGACTCTTCTTCCAGCAACATACCAGACAGTATCCTGCTGTGAGCCAGATTCATGGGCTAATTTTCCATCATAGATTTCCAGGTCTTTCCTCCATTGAGACCTGTCCACTATGGGTGACCCTGCTAGTCCATGAAATAGTGGTGGCATGGTTTCCAGTATCACAGCAGCACACAAGCCCCCACAGTGTGACAAACTGACAGATAGGTGGTGGGTCTATGAAGTAGGTACCGTTATTACCCTCAGATTGCAAGTGAGGAAACTGAGGCATGAAAAAGTGATGTAACCTAGTCAAGGTACACAGCTGGTAAGTGGCAGAGCTGGAAACTGGATCTTCTTTCTCCCTCCTTTTCTGACCCTTTGGCACTGTCTCTTAATTCTAGGCCTGAGAACAGAATTTAGCTTCCTCAGTCTAACCAGCTAAGTTGTGTGGGCTTAGGCTGGGACCCACTGTGGCTTGTCCTGGTCTGAGCTCTGGGTGGCACCACACTCAGTATGGCTCTGACCCCATGGTCACACACACACACCTTTTCGAAGTTCTAGAGTGCCCCTCCCCCAGGTATGTCAGGGGGCCAGGAGATTCAGGAAATCACAAGACCAGAGAGATTTACATCCGCGAGTTTCTTGGTGTAGGTCCAAGCCCGGACTCAGTCGCAGATGCAGGAAAGTGTCACTCATTTAGTAGTCAAGAAGCTAGGAGTTTGCAATAATTCATCAGAAAGTCACTTTTTCACTCATAGACGTTGGAAATGATGCTTTCTGCTGGGGACTCACGAGACAGATGCCTATGAGTGAATCTGGATTTTACAGAACACAGTTTGGGAGGGGACCAGAGTTCTGAAGCAGAAGCTTTAAGATGCAATCAGAGAATCGCATCCACTTATCTTTGAGTGAATTGTAATTTTCATTTATTGAATTCTCTTAGAGCAAGGCCTTTTGTATTTGGGAATAAAGGCAATTCAATTTAGGAAATCAAAGGTTTTTCAAACTAAGAATTCAGGAAATTAATTATCCTGCCAATAGGTTGGGTCCAGCTTCTGGATGTAGTTGGGAATTCATGCATATTAAAGTACTGTTATATCCGTGGTGGTGGTGATGGTAGTGTGCTGTGGAGTCGGTTCCGACTCATAGCGACCCTGTGTAAGGTTTCTGAGACTGTAAATCTTTATGGGAGCAGAAAGCCTCGTCTTTCTACCTTGGAATGGCTGGTAGTTTCGAACTGCTGACCTTGAGGTTAGCAGCCCAACTCGCAACCACTACGCTACCAGAGCTCCTTTGTTATGTCCTTACTGTCTTCCTATAAGGAAGGGTGTTGTTGTTTAGTGCCACTGAGTTGGTTCAGATTCATTCATGGTGGTGGTGGTGGTAATGTGCCGTGGAGTCGGTTCCGACTCACAGCGACCCTGTACAGGGTTTCCAAAGCTGTAAATCTTTACAGGAGCAGTAAGCCTCATCTTTCTCCCGCAGAACAGCTGGTAGTTTTGAATTACTGACCTTAAGGTTCACAGCCCAATTTGTAACCACTACGCTACCAGAGCTCCTTAGTGATACTATGTAGACATATATATAGTATATACTTCCAAGGAGCATCTGGTAAGTTTGAACTGCCACCATTGCAGTTCAGGCCGACCTTGTGGTCTAGTACTTTATCCCATAGCTCCATACCAGGACTTCACAGGAGGAAGAGTAGTTCACATGAATATGTTTCTTCACTAGAGACACTCATTGGAGTTTCCTGTTTCTCTAGCCATACCTATTTTATAGATGAGGAAACCAAGGCACAGAGAGGTCAGACAGCTCAGACAGCAAGTGGATCAGCACAGAATGGAAGAAACTGAAGAAGCTGCAACAATGTACAAACTGAAGAGCAAGGTCTAGCCCTCAGATAAGGGACTGGCTAAGGAAGGATCGAGGTCCTTCTGAGTAGGCAGGGCTTCTGGGTAGGGTGGTAATCCTAGAGGGAATAAGTGCTTGATGTAATGAAGAAATGAGACTTTCCTTCCAGATAACAAACTATTTTTAAAGCTATAATAATTAAAACAGCATGGCATTGGCATAGGAATACAGAGAGAAAGAAACATCCACAGAACAAATGGCAGTAGATCCAGGAATATATGGGGCATAGAATATGATACAGAGGTTTTCAAATTAGTGGGAAAAGTGGACCATCCTATAAAGGTTCAAAGTAATTAACTACTCATTTAAAAAAATGAAGTGAGTTCTTTACTTGAGTACTACTTACAAAGATAAATTCCAGGTGGACTAACATAAAAATCTATAAGTATGTTAGAAAGACGCAGAATAATGTGTTTATGATCTTGATTTTCTTAAATTAAATAGAGGAATCAAAAAACAAAACTGGAAAAAACTAACAAGCTTGACTGTATCAAGTGTAAAAATGTCAAAGTTGTGTTGATGGGAAAAGGCAAGCAATAAACGTATACAGCCTATGCAATAGACCGGACTGGTATCCAGAATATAGGAAGAATTCCTACAAATAAGTAGGGAAAAGGATAAACAAACCAAAAGAGAAAAGTTGGCCAAGGATACAGACGGGCATCATCCAGCTCTTCTGGTCTCGCGGCAAAGGAGACAGTTGTTCCTGCAGCCAACTCGCCATGGACTGAAATGTCCCCCGTTTGATTCCTGACTCTCCTTTCTCTGCTGCTCCAAATGATTAGTAACCAACTGTGGGACCTTTAATGGCTACGCGGAAGCCTTTGAGACCCGAGGCACTCCACAATGAATAGAAGTCGAAGCACTAAAAATAGTATTAGGCCAATTGACTGAAATAGCCCACAAAGCCCATGACCCTAAACCTAAGAACCAAGAAAACAAATCCTATGAGGTCTTTGGCAATATCAGTCCTGGTGTAGCACCGTAGGATAAGCATTCAACATCAAAGTTGGTTTGAACTGCAAGGTCAGCGGTTCAAACTCACCAGCTGCTCCTCAGAAACCCTATACAGGTTTGCTACGAGTCGGAACCAACTTAACAGCACTTACAACAACAACAAGAAGTGTCAGCAACTGGCTTTTTTTTTTTTTCTTTTGTAAAAATATGTGTAACACAACAGATGCCAACTCAGCTTTTATCAGGTGTGTAGCTTAAAAGCTCCTATTACATAAACCCTATTGTATAACCATTAACGAGCATCAGTTTACCATTGGCCATCAACAGACTCTCATTACTTTTCAAACAGTGACTTTCAATCTCTGTCTCCTCTTTTTCCTCTAATTGTGGCTGTTGTTGTTGAAACCCACCATCTGCTCCTTGGAAACCCTTGACAGCGTTCCGACTCAGCGACCCTGTAGAGGGTTTCCGAGGAGTGCCTGGTGGGTTTGAAACACCTGCCTTGAGGTCCAGCGCTTATCCTGCAGAGTCACACCAGGAATCCTCTCCTGACTTTAGTAACCATTAATCAACTTTGGTCTCTCGACATTTGTCTATTCGATATCACTTCATCGAAGTGATATCATACAATATTCATCCTTTTGTGATTGACTTATTTCAGTAGCCTGATGTCTTCAAGATTCATCCTGGATGTAGCATGTACCAGAACTTCTTTCTCTTTGTGACTGGGTAGTATTTCAGCGCACGCACGCACCACATTTTGTTTATGCATTCATTCATTGGTAGGCGTTGAGACTGCTCCCACATTTTGGCTACTGTGAACACTGGTGTCTGTCTGTTACTGTTACTACTTGTTAAGTCCCTTGAGCATATATCTAGAAGTATAACTATTGGGTTAGAGACTTGTTCTCTTTAAGTTTTTTAGGAACTACCACGCTGTTTTCCATAGCAGCTGTCTGTACCTTTTTTGTATTTCCACCAGCAATGGATAAGGGTTCCAATTCTCCCCAATGCTTGTGTTTGTAAATAATGTTTTATGGGACTATAACCATGCTCCTTTGCTTGCTTCTTGTCTATGGAGGTTTTACAACAGAGACCGTATGGCCTAAAATATTTACTACCTGGCCGTTTGCAGAACAAAGTTAGCCAATCTACACACAGATTTTCATTTGCATTTCCCTTGCTTAAATGTTCCCAGGGCTCCCCTTTGCCCTCAGTACCAAACCTAACTCCTTGGCCTGACCTGGGAAACTGTCACCTCTGGTCTCCCTAAGCCAGGGCTTCATCTCTCCCTGGCACGTGGCTGCCTCACATGCTCTGTTCTCTAACCCACAGGCCTCCTGGGAATGGTCGCTCACATGATGTACACGCAGGTGTTCCAGGTCACCGTGAGCCTCGGCCCTGAAGACTGGAGACCCCATTCCTGGGACTACGGGTGGTCCTTCTGGTAAGTGGCTTTTTGCTTTCATGCCGTGACCACTTTCAGGCATGGGGGGCTCCAAACATGCTTAGCCCAGTCAGGCAGCAAAGGAGAGAGGGTCTGAGCAGAGTTTTGGATGGAGATAGCTGATATCTAAGGCGCCTTGAGACCCTCGAACAAGGATTGACAAACTGTGGCGTGTAGGCCGAGTCCAGTCCCTCACCTATTTTTGTATGCTCAAAAGCTAAGAATGGTTTTCACATTTTTAAATGATTGGGAGGGTGGGGATCAAAAGAAGAAATTTCTGTGAGATCCAAGTTTCAGCGTCCATAATTAAAGTTTTATTGGGCACAGGCATTTACACATTGTCTTCAGCAGCCTTCATGCTCCACAGACAGACTTGGGTAGTTGACAGAGAATCCGTATGACCCACAAAGTATAAACCATTTACTACCTGACTCTTTGCAGGTACAGACTGCTGGCTGTGCTGTAGAGGCCTGGAGGCAGGGGGTCGTGGTGGGTCTGGGGGTTCTGATGGGTAGTAGGACCCCAGTGAGGGGCCTTGGATACATCAGAACATAGATGGAAAACAAAGACAGGCTTAGGCTGGGTTCTTTTGATTGCCAAGCGATTTTTAAGGGGTGTACCTGAAAAAATCCAGGTGTATTAGCTAATATGCTCAGGGCGGTCACAGAAAAACCTACCCCCATTAGTTCAAATACTAAGGGAATATGAGTCTTTTGGCTCTTGTGAATGAAAAGTGCATCTGGGACATGGACTTCAGGTATGTTTGCTCCACTGGGGCTGAGCTCTCCTGCTCTGTGGTCTTCTGAACATATTGACTTTGTGAAATCAGTCATTCTCCCCCTTCCTTTCTGTCTCCCTTTGTGTTGGCTTCAATCTTGGGCAGCTTTTCCTCAAGTGATAGAAAAGTTGGATGCCAACTACATCTTGAGTCTTGCATTTTACAAATATTACAAATTTTTAAAATTTGTAATAATTTTACAAATATTACAAGTTTTTAAAATTTGTAAAATTTACCCCAATATTTCTAACTAAAAATCCTAGTGTGATTTTTCATTGGTTTAAATCATAAGAACATCTCTGAACCAGAAACCAGTAGAGAGATTGGGATGCTCTAATCTGTCTGGATTGAGTCATGTGCTCTTCCCTGAGGCCAGGTGGTGGGGTCAATCCCACCCAGACCCTTGAACAGTGAGAAGGAGAGGTGGTGTCCACTGGGAACTTGTGGAGTACATGCTGGAAAGGAAGGACCCCGGGTGCCCATTACACAGGGCATCTAGGGAACCCTTTTACCCATTGACTCATCTAACAACTATTGGCCAAGGACAGACTCACAGACAGCAGTGGTCAGGGACTGAGGCAGTGGACAGCTGTCCTCCACAGCATGCAGTGTGGAGGGAGGAGCTCGCAGACAGCTGTGGACGTGGCAGGAAAGATCTTCTCTTAGGTGAACTGGGGGAGGATGGGGGACAAGGTTACAGTGTGCTAAGTGGGGAATCACACGTGCAAAGCCTTGGAGGTTGGGAGAGCTGTTGATTAGGAAGGACCCCATTTCAGTGGAGGTTCCTGAAGGTTCCCTTCCACCCTCCCCACTGTTTGTTGGGTTCTGCCTCTTTAAAGCCAAATGTGTGCAATTTAAAGAGACCTTGACCCAGGGAAACCAGCTAAGGCTCTCACCTCAACTTCACCCAATCCTTCCCCTCAGTTTTCTTCCTGAGACCTTACCCTTGGAAAGAGTCACCCCAGACTAGAGACAGGGACAAAGGAAGGGGACTAATACTTTTTTACTATCTACCATGTGAGTCCTGGTGGGACACTGTAGGATCAGCATTTGATTACTAACCACAAGGTTGGTGGTTCAAACCTGCTAGCTGCTCCTTGGAAACCCTATACAGAGTCACTATGAGTCAGAACCGACTCAATGGCACTAAAGAGCAACCACCACCACCATGTGAATAATCATCTTCCATTTACTGAGCAATGATGTGTCATTAATCACAGCAATGCTATGAGGTTGGTACTGTTATTTGTTCCCCTTTTATGGAGGGGGAAACTGAGGCCAGAGACCTTAAGTAACCTGTCCAAAGCCATCCAGCTTGGGATTTGTGCCCAGGCAGCCTGACTCTGGTGCCGGTTCTCAGCTCCTCTCTTCCACCTCTCTGAGATGAAGTAGCAATGATAATCCATGAATATAATCAGTACGGTGCTTGGCACACCACTGATATGGATATTTAAAGGAGTCTGGTGGCTCGGTGGTTAAGTGTTAGGCTGCTAACCAAAAGGTTAAACCTATTAGCCACTCTGCGGGAGAAAGAAGTGGCCGTCTTCTTTGATAAAGATTGTTGTTGGTAGGTACTGTGGAGTCTGTTCCGACTCATAGTGACCCTGCACAGGGTTTCCGAGATTGTAAATCTTTACGGGAGCAGAATGCCTCCTCTTTCTCCCACGGGACCGCTGGTAGTTTCGAACTGCTGACCTTGAGGTTGGCAGCCCGACTAGTAACCACTACGCTACCAGAGCTCCTTTCTATAAAGACTATACAGCCTTAGAACCCCTATGGGGCTGTGAGTCAGAATGTCCTACAGAGTCACTTGCAGACAGAAGTGATGCCCTGGCAGTGGGTGTTTGGTATTGACAATAAATTTAAGTCATGCAACAGCCCCCTTTTACGTATGTGGACACAGAGGCTCAGAAGGTTGGGTCACATGCCCGGGGTGCCAGTCATGTGTGGCAGGATTTGGAGACCCTCCGCAATCAGGCCATTCTTTCCAGAAGCCCCTTGCTCTCCAGCCTGTCACAAGTCTTCTGTCCCAGGAAGCCTGAGTCTCCTGCCCTGCCCCTCTGCTCCTGTGAGGCTGGTTCCCAAAGGAACCGAGTCCCCATTTGACTTATTTAAGGCCCCCATTAGGGCTGATCCATTTCTCCCTGTCACTGCGGCCTGCAAGATGGATCAGCCCCATTATTCATCTCTCGCATTTGGGACCTTGCCAGGGCCGCACAGTGTCATTGCTCTTATTTAATATGTGTGAGACCATTTGTCAAAATTCTGGCCCCAGAGCCTCCCAGGCACCAAAGAAGGACCGGCTCCAGGGAAAACCTCTGTGGGTCTGTCTTCCGGGTCAGTATGGCATTACAGAGGCACTGAGGGGCTCCATGGACCTTGAGTAGCAGCTTCTGAAAAGGACACATTCCCAGGAAGTTGAAGTTCTGATGGCTAAGAGTCAAAGTTCAAATCCCACAAGGATGCTCACTGCTCGGTAGCCCTGTGCAGTGTGGAAGGAAAGCAGGGACCTTAGGTATCCCATAGGGTCAGACAGCTTGGGTTCCGATGCTGGCTCTGACCCTTACCAGCTGTGGACCTTGGCCAAGTCACTTACTCTGCACCTCAGTGTACTCATCTGTAAACTGGGTACAGCCCAAGTTTCTACCTCAAGGTCTCTTGTGAATAGTGTTCCAGGTTTCTCTTTTGCTATGCAATAAACTGTCAGCCTCTCTCTGCAGCGTGGGCGTCTCACAGCATGGAGACTGTGTGTGTCCCCAGAGCAAGTTTCCTATAAGACACTGGCAGAAACTGCAGGGTGTTTATGACCTTGGCTCAGCCATACCAGAGTTCTACCTCTGCTGCATTTTGTTGCCAAGTGTAAGTGACAGGGCCACATTCAAGGGAAAGGGACTTCAGTGTCGGGCCCCCAGGAGGTGTGCTTCACCGGAGGCTGTCTTTGGAGAGGAGCTACCAGGAGGAGTAGATGAAATACTGCCCGTGGGGTCCTGAGTTCCGAGGACATGCTCAGTGTTGGTGATTATAGGCTAGTTGCAGTGCCTTCGTGCCCAGGGCTGGGGTAACAGACTCAGTGGGGTTGTCGTGGGAGTGCCTGGTGCAGTATGCAAGGGCTTGGCATACAGTAAGTGCTCAATAATGCAGTGATTGTAGATGATGGCAATGACATTGGGTCTCTGGCAGAGTCACTCTCGGTCATCAGAGGCACATGCCCCCAAATCCACGAGGACAGCATCGTTTTTTTTGTCCTCACCCCTGACCCCAGGAGTCGTGCGAACATTTGGGCCAGGAATTTGGTGTTTCTTCAGGCCCCAGCCATGCCACTGTTAGTGGAAAAGTCAGAGGTTTGAAACCATCAGCAGCACTGCAGAAGAAAAGACCTGGCAATCTGTACCTGTAAAGATTGCTGGTGTTACGTGCTGTCGAGTCCGTTGCAATTCACAGCGACCGTGTACATACATACAGTTTCTGAGAGTGTAAATCTTCACGGGAACAGAAAGTCTCATCTTTCTCCCACAGAGCAGCTGGTGGATTTGAACTGTGGTTAGCAGCCTAATACATAAACCACTATGCCACCAGCAACCCTCCCCATAAAGATGACAGCTTTGAAAGCCCCATGGGGCAGCTATACTCTGTAGTCTAATAGGGTCACCATGGATTACAATTGATTTGATGGCTCACAACAACACAAAACATCAGACCCCATCTCTGCCCTCAGCTTTGCCAACATGACACTTCCTGTCCTTGTCTTCTTTCTACTGTGACTCTGACAACGCCAAGGCAGGACCCTGGGCAGTTGTCTGGCTCCAAGGGGGTGGAGGTGGTGTTGGATTTGGGTGAAGGTAGATTTGTGTCAGGCACAGCACAAGGTACATTATAAGCTGTGAGTTGTTTAGTTTGGACCCTGCCCTCCAAAGGAGGGGTGACTCTCCTCATTTCAGGGACTAGGAAATGGGTTCAGAAGGGGCCCAGGCAGTTCATCCTGGGCCTCAGAGGGGTGAATTGCACGCAGACCAGGGCTGAACCCATGTTTTGTTTGTCCTGGCACAGTATTTCTTTAACACGTGTACTAATGCCAACATTTAAACAGGTAAAATTTTCACAGAAACATTCAGGTTTCTGTCTTCTCTTGAACGTTGGGAGATCTGATGATGCCTAAGTTGCATTGCCACATGTCAGTAGGCAGCTAAAGCTGGGCAGTGGCTGCCCCATTGGGTGGAGTGTTTACTCTAGTTCACCACAGTCCCCACCACTCTCTATTGCCTTACACGTACCCACACTTTCCTCATTTCGTCATCTTCCTGACCCTGTAAGAATCTGAGCTTGATAGTGGTGTCAGCACATCAGCTTCCCTGGCAATAGGGGAAAAATGGAAGCTAATCCTGGATAAATACATCTTATTTCTGTCTTTCATTTGATGAAAACGGAGCAGGATGGGACAAGGGCCTCTCCGACCTCAGCACCCACAGTGAAACCCCAATCCTGAACATTCTCTCTGCACACTGAAGGTAGTAAAACATCATGGATTTAGGTTATAAAAGCTGGAAGGCCAAGAGAGGTTAAGCCATTTGGCCCAGACCATACAGAAAATAAGGAGCTCTGGTAGCGAAGTGGTTATGAATTGGGCTGTGAACCGCAAGGTCAGCAGTTCGAAACTACCAGCTGTTCTGCGGGAGAAAGATGAGGGTTTCTGCTCCTGTAAAGATTTACAGCCTCGGGAACCCACGGCACATAGCAACATACAGAAAATGAGCAGCAGGCAGGCCCCCTCCCTGGCCGTTTCTCCCCTGTTTTTGCACCACCTTTGTGGAACTCTGTGGTCTCATGGCCCCCACACATGGAAACAACAGGCCAGCCCCCTCCTCCCTGCCCCCCGCCCCCAAGTTGTCCCTGCTCTCCTGGGCAGGCCTTGATATTTCAGCATCAGATCCCCAGTTGGTGGCCCCAGAAGCCAGAAGCGCCATGGCCCTAAAGAGTCCCTGGAGAGAGAGCTGTGTTTACAGTGTAGTTGGCGGGAAGCGATCACTTCTACTCATCTTCCCAGGCGCAGGTGGCCCTAGCCTCCTTTTCTCCAAGATCAGGGTAGGAGAAAAGCTGTGCAGCTTCCCAAGGGTGCCCCGCTGGGGCCAGAGACTGCAGCCGTCAGCTCCTCCGCCCCTGACCCTCGCGTCCTGAGGGAGGCTAGGATTGCGCATGTGTGCTCACCGGCCTGGTCCAAGACTCCGCCCCTCTGGCCTTGATGCGGCAAAAGGAGAGCAAGGGCCGCCTCTCCCAGTGATGAGCTGGTCTCCCTGCTAGCAGGGTCTGGAATAGGCTTCCAGGGACATCCGTGTGTCCTGAACTCTGCTACCTCACTGCTCCTGCCCCTGCTTCTGAGGACAAAGGGGTTGAAAGCCGTCCTCTCCTCTGTTCCGTCTAGTTTCCTAACCACAGTGGCCACACAAGTCTTCTTCTTTATTTATTTTTAATTTTAAGTTCTAGTCCCTTTTGCTCTGTAAACCTTTACCCAATTCACAATAAAAAGTTGAAAACGGACACATTTTTTTCATTCAACAATTCATATTCATTTTGTTTCATTTATTGGTTGCAATCCCCATCACGTAGCCTCACTTACCTGTTTCCTCTTTGCATTCCTCTTTTCCTAACCCTCTGAACTTTGTCCTTGGGTAGATACTGCCCTCTTGATCTCAAATGTTTGATTATTCTAAGGTGGTTTACCTCCCTGGAGTTACTGTTCATCATATAGACCTGTCTATTGTTTGGCTGAAAATACTTACTGATGAAGATAAAAGACTATAGTCTTCAGTATGAATTGTACCTCAGGTTAAAAAAAAAAAAAAAAAAAAAAAAACTCACCACTGGACCAATAAATAGCATCATGATAAATGGAGAAAAGATCGAAATTGTCAGAAGACTTCATTTTACTTGGAGAAACAATCAGCTCCTATGGAAGCAATAGTAAAGAAATCAAATGACATATTGCATCAGGCAAATCTTCTGCACAAGACCTCTTTAAAGTGTTCAAGAGCAAAGCAGTCACTTTGAGGTTGGCCTGACCCAAGCTTTGGTCGTTTCAATGGCCGCATATTCATGTGAAAGTTGGACAATGAATAAAGAAGACCAGAGAAAAAACAATGCATTTGGATTACAGTGTTGGAGAAGAATATTAAAAGTGCCATGGATTGCAAGAACAAACAAATCTGTTTGGTACAGCTGAATGCTCCTTAGGCATGAGGCTGGTGAGACATGTCTTTCCTACTTTGGACATGTTGTCAGGAGGGACCAATCCCTGAACATCATGCTTGGTAAAGTGGAGGGTCGGTAAAAAAGAGGAAGACCCCCAATGAGATGGATTCACACAGTGGCAGCAACAATGAACTCAAACATTACAACTGTGAGGCTGGTGCAGCACCAGGCAGTGTTTCAGTCTGCTGTGCATCGAGTTGCTATGAGTTAGAGCCAACTTGGTAGCACCTAACAACAACAACAATAGTTTGACTGAAAACCGAACTATAGGTCTGAAGGATAATTAAGGGCTATGTTCTAAGGCATTGCCCCAGTCTTTATCCACAAGTAAGCCAGGTGTGGTTTTTGTGTGTTTTTTAAAAATGATTTTGAATGTTTGTTCCACATTTTCTTCCCACTCTATTCAAGACCTTGTAATGTGATCCCTAGGTGATGGTAGCAGGGCACCATCTAGTTCTTCTGGTCTCAGAGTCATGGAGACTGAGGTTCTTGTGATTCATTAGTTTGTTGGCTTAGTTGTCTCCATGCATCTTTAGTTTGCTTCACTTTTCTTTGCTCTGAATGGAAGAGGCCAATAGTTGCACCTTAGAAGGCCGTTTATGAACTTTTGTTTCTTCTCCCAAATGAGTTGCTTTACTTCCAGATGGTGCAGGATTCTGGCCTGGGTTTACTGACCACACAGCTAAGATAGGACTAAAGAGAAGGACCATTGTAGGATTTCATTTTCTTTCTTTCTTTCTTACTTTTTTTCACAAACGTTTATTCTTAAATGTATGGCAGGCTCCAAGACAACACTTCATTCTAACTCTAGGTGGCAAGACCTATCCCAGCAGGGAATTCAAATGTTTAAACCAAAATGGACTCAAGAGACACCATTGCCTCAGTCACAAAGAACAGCTAATGTTTTGCCAAATTTCTTAATGCCATCTGTAGCTAGGGGGTTCTTCCCCACAGCCTTCACATTTAGCCCTTCAAGTGTCTTCAATTCTTCTTTTTTGTTTCTTCTTGAAAGCCTTATCTTCCTTGTCCATTTCCTTGTCCTGTTTCTTGGGTTGGTTCAGGGGCTGCTGCTTGCCACCTTCGTGGCTCAACATGGCACCTGCCACTCCTTCCCCATACCTGCCACCAAAAGCCTTCATGAACTTTTAAGACCACAGTTGCTACTCACCAAACCAGGATGTAGAACATTGCCTTTGTAGACTGTTGTGCCAATTGACCTTGGTGTCCCCTGAGACTATGGTCTTGAACCCCCAGACCCCAGTGAATCACTCCTCAAGATGTTTAGTTATGACTAAAAAGTTTCCCTAACCGTGCCCTTTTCTGCTTTACTGTATGAATATATTTGGAAATACATATGTAGAAATATCCTCTGCCAAAGCCTGTATATATCTATGGGTATCTTCCTATTCTTCTTCCCACACTTGTTTAACTTTCATGTCTACATGTATGTACGTATTAATTCGTGTTATTACTGTTATTGCAGGATTGTGTATGGAATAGTGTCTACCTCTGTTGCCTTTAATGTGTATACCCCTTCCAGTGTCTTTCTTTGCCTTGATCATTTTTTGCCGAAACCCCACCCCCTACTGAATATTTCCTTCTCCTTCTCTAAAGTTAGTATGTGTCTACCCTCTAGTTTGTGCTTTACCAACTGTTACCCTCCCATCCCAGCTGGGTTCTATGAAGAAAAAAGTGGCATCAGGATTGGAGGAAAACTCATTAACAACCTGCTATATGCAGATGATACAACCTTGCTTGCTGAAAGTGAAGAGGATTTAAAACATTTACTGATGAAAATCAAAGAGCACAGCCTTTGGCATGGATTACATCTCAATGTAAAGAAAACAAAAATCCTCACCACTGGACCAATAAACAACATTCTTATCAATGGAGAAAAGATTGAAGTTGTCAAGGACTTCATTCTTCTTGGATCAACTATCAACACTCACAGAAGCAGCAGTCAAGAAATCAAACAACGAATTGCATTAAGCAAATCTGTTGCACAAGACCTTTTAAAAGTGTTGAAGAGCAAAGATGTCAGCTTGAGGGCTAAGGTGTGCCTGACCCAAGCCATGGTATTTTCAGTAACCTCTTATGCATGCGAAAGCTGGACAGTGAATAAGGAAGACCATAGAAGAATTGATGCATTTTTGAGTTACGGTGTTGGAGAAGAATATTGAAAGTGCCATGGGCTGCCAAAAGAACCAATAGATCTGTTTTGGAAGAAGTGCAGCCAGAGTGCTCCTTGAAGACCAAGATGGCCAAACTTCGTCTCTAATACTTCGGACATGTTGTCAGGAGGGACCAGTCACTGAAGAAGGATATCATATTTGGTAAGGTGGAGGGTTAAAATGAAAATGAGAATGTCCCCAGAGAGATGGATTGACCAAGTGGCAGCATTGATGGACTCAAGCGTGGCAACAGTAGTGAGGTTGGCCCAGGATTGGGCAGTGTTTCGTTCTTCTGTGCATAAGATCGCTATGGGTCGGTACCGACTCGATGGCACCTAACAACAACAATAATATGTATATATATTACTAAGAAAGAAAGATATTGCCTCAAGATGTTGCGGTCACAAGCACAAGATATCCATATCTATTTTTGTATGTATGGCTCCATGGAGTCTTAGTGTGATGCTATAGGATAAGCACTGGACAGCTAACTACAAGGTTGGCAGTTCAAATCCATCAATTGCTCCTTGGAAACACTATACAGGGTCACTATGAGTCAGAACTGACTCCATAGTACTTAACAACAACATGGTTTATGTGCATCAGTAAGAGAGACTATCATACATGATTTCTAACATAGATCCATTGTCTCTTATTAATCTAATATATAATTTAAAGTTAAGTGGAAAATTACTACTATATGTGGAAATATATGTTTTTAAAAGCCATGGTAATAAAATGATTCTGTGAGTGAAAATAAAGGGAATGAAATAAAAGAAAAAAATTAAAAAAAAAAAAAAAGCTCTGATAAAACTAGGAATAGAGGAGAGCTTCCTGAACTTGGTAAAGAGCATCTACAAACCACCTACACTGTACTTAATAGTGAAAGTCTGAATGTTTTTCTGTAGGATTGAGAACAAGTCAAGAATGTATGCTCTTATTCACGACTCTTATGCAACATAGTGCTGACAGTTCTGGCCAGTGCAATAAAGCAAGAAAAGGAAATTAAAGGCATATAGGTTAGAAATAAATAGATAAAACTATACCTGTTTGCATGATGAGGAACTCTGGTGGCATAGTGGGTTGTACTGCTAACTACAAAATCTGTAGTTCAAATCTACCAATCACTCCTTAAGAGGAAGATGAGGTTTCCTGCTCCTGGAAAGATTTACAACCTTGGAAACACTCTATACAGGGTCACTCTGAGTCAAAACGGACTCGACAGTACTTAACATCAACAATATCCCACCCTTAATCCTTTTATTGGTTTTTCCCATCCAATCCATCATGAGGGATAGCGACATCTCAACTGCCAAATCACTGAGATTCCTGGTGCAGTCAAGTTGACATACAGCCTTAACTATTTACGTAAGGCAATAATAATGAAAACTAAATACAAAAAAATAAGTATTTGACTTACGTTAGAACTGACTTACAAATGCATCATCATAATGGAACCTGTACCAGCAATGAACAGAATT
The DNA here is from genome assembly GCF_000296735.1 of Chrysochloris asiatica. Classification (NCBI taxonomy): domain Eukaryota; kingdom Metazoa; phylum Chordata; class Mammalia; order Afrosoricida; family Chrysochloridae; genus Chrysochloris; species Chrysochloris asiatica. Next base: position 1,301,971 of record NW_006408958.1, read on the forward strand.
AAACATATAGTACTATTTATCATTGCATGAAAAAAATGAAATACTTAGACATAAATGTTACAAAACATACTCAGGACTTGTATGCTGAAAAATGTCTGGTCAAAGAAATTAAAGATCTAAATAAATGGAGAGATATATCATGTTTATGGATTAGAAGACTCAACACAGTAAAAAATGTAAGTTCTCTCCATATTGATACACAAGGTAAATATAATTCCTGTAAATCTGAGCCATGTCCATAAGCATGTATACACATGTGTGTACAACAGGTGTGCATGTACACACAGACGTGTGTGCACAGAGACATGTGCTTGCACACAGACATGCATGTATACAGACATGTGCGTACGCAGACATGCATGTGTGCGCACAGACATACGTATGCACACACAAATGGACATGCATGTGTGCACACAGCTATATGTGTGCATGCACAAATAGGCATGCATGTGTGTGTCTCTGCACACAGGTTACCTCTAAATCCCAAGCAGTTATAAGGGTGTTAGGATAAGAACTCTGCTATTTGATCTGGTTAGGTTGCACACACAAAGGCACTTTACAAAGTGCTGGCAATGAAAGTTGTTATTATTATTTACAGAAGGTAAACAACAGGGGCAGGCTTGAGGGGAGCAGGTCCCCTTAATCCCCACTTAGCATCATAGGAGAGGAACCCACTTATGTCTAAAGCGGTACCCACACATCATCCCCAAATTACCCATGTCTGTTTCTGTGTCACTGGGCAGGCACACCATGAATTAAATGTCAGCAGGCCTCTCTCCCACCTGGCAGCTGGGCTGTCAGCTCAGCTCAGGTGCAATGTGACTGGCTTGCTGTCTGCCTCCCTCCCTGCAGCTTTTCTTGGCTGGGCCTGGTCCCCTGTGTTTGCTGGCCCAGCTCTCAACGAGCAGCTTTGGGAAAGGCTGGGTTGGTGCCAGGTTAGGTTGGAATTCTAACTGCTCCCCTAGGGTCACTGTGAGTCAAACAACAACTCAAGGAACTATGCTTTCTAGACAACCCTGTCCACTGTACAAGCCTCTGTGGACAACCTCTCAGTTCCTGCAGGACAGGCCTCCTTTAGCCCTCAGAATTGGGCATCTGCTGCTACCACAGGCAGGACAGCTTGTACCCATGCTGCAGCTTGCTCTGCTCAGGCGAATGCCTGCAGAAGTCCAGACTGTGGCTTCTTCAACTTTATGGGGCACCCAGCTCAGCAGGTGACCTCCTGCCTGCTTCTGCTCTATGGGCCGATTGTACTCACACTGCTAGCTTATTTGTGGGGTGCTGTCTTGACTGCATCCTGCTCTTAGGCCCCTTCTGGTCGTCTCCTCACTGCCTCGGCCCCTGCTTCTGTTGATCTGTAGCGTCAGCAGCTTACTGTTACAGTTCGATCACTTAGATCTAGGAGCTTCTCGGCACAGGGACTCCGGGTCCAAATGACATGCTGCTCTTCAGGTTCTTGTTGATCAGGACACTTCAGAAACACTCTGCAGAATGTCTGTATGGCAATTTCAAGGCTGAAACCCACCAAACTCTTGTAAACCACTATGGTTTACAAACTGAGGAAACCACTTAGGTGAATGGCCAACCAAACTATAACTTGGCCCACTAGTCTGGGTTAGTCCTGTTGGGAGAGTTGCAAACCCAGAGCTATACAGTCTCATAAGAGGGGCCCATTACACCACAAAACCTCAGCAAGATCTCTTACAGATATTGCTAGTGTCATTCTAAACTCTATATGGGAAAAGAACTAGAATCACTAAAATAACTTTAAGAATTACATGGAAAGAATCTGACTAATTTCAAGACTTATTAGATAGCTATTACTCAAAATGGATCTGGAGTCCTGGTGTGGTACTGTAGGATAAGCACTGGGCTGCAAGTTCAGTTTGAACCGCAATGACGACATCAACTTAACAACAATAGTAGTTATCAAGCGATGTGGCATTTGGTGGGGGGTTAGACACATATATCAATGGAAAAAAATAGAGAGTCCAGAAATAAGCCAACATAAATGTGCCCAAATGGTTTTTGGCAAAGGTGCAAACCAATTCAGTGGAGGAGGGGTAGCTTTCCAACAAATTATAGGCTTTTCAGCAATTAGACATTTGTAGGTCAAAAAACAACAACTTGACCTTGGTCTAAACGTCATACCTAATTAAAAACAACTCAAAAATGAATCTCGGAATTAAATACACAATTTTGAACTTTTAGGAAAAAAAAAAAAACAAAGGAGAAAATTGTTGACAACTTGACACCAAAAGCACTTTTTAAAAAATTGATAAATTTAATTTCATCAAAATTAAAAACTTTTGCTCTACCAAAGATTCTAGTAATAGTATGAAAAGAAACTGGGAGAAAATCTTTGCAAACTTTTTATCTAATAAAGAATTCTCAAAATTCAAGAGTTAAAAAAAAAACCCACAATATAAACAATCCAATTAGAAAATGGGCAAGAAACATGAACAGATAGTCATCAGAGAGAATAAACATGGCTAATAAGCTACAGAAAAGATGTTTAACACCATTAGTCACCAGGGACATGCAAATGGAAGAGGCACTGAGCTAGTAGGATACATACCTAATAGAGAAAGAAAACAAAAAAACAGCTACAGCACTGGAAGCTAGCAAAGCTGGGAAGAAACTTACGCATTGTTGAAAGAATGTAAAATAGTTCAGGCTCTTTGGAAAACAGTTTGGCAGTTTCGTTTCTTTTAAAAACATTTTAATGTGAATTGGGGGACGATCTCACAGAGCTGATGATCAGCTTTACTTGAAACAAATCATATTGTTTGTTTCATTTCGATGATTGCAATCCTCAGCATGTAACATCAGTTATCTACTCCTTGTGAGCCTTGCTTTCTTTCAACATTCTTTTCTTACCTTTCTGATAGATGATCAATTTTGCATTCAACAATTCATACACATTTTCTTTCTTCTTGTTGATTGTAATGTAATATCGCCTATCCTACTTTCTTGCTGTGTTTCCTGTTTCTGTTTCTCCTTCTTTCTTAACCTTTCTGAGCTTTGTCCTTGGGTAAATGTTGCCCATTGATCTCAAATAGTTGATAACCTATAGAGTTACTGTTCCCTTCTGGACCTATCTATGTTTGCCTTAGAAATGAGGCAAGGGGAGAGTTCATGTCCAGACCTGAAGGGTGAATAAGGACAAGTGTTCCAGGGGTCCTACTAGTCTCTATCCCAAAAGTAAGTCTTGTCCTTTTTTAAAAAATGATTTTTGAGTTTTGTTTTACATTTTTCTCCCACTGTCTCCAGGACCTTCTAATACACTTCCTTTCAGAGTAGTTGGGGGTGGTTGCTGGGCACCACCTACTTCTGGTCTCATAGTCATGGAAACTGGTATTCACATGTGCCATTGGTCCACCATACTAATTGTCCCCATGTGTCTTCAGTGTCCATCACTCTTCTTTCCTCTGGAGAGGGAGAGACCAAGAGTTGCATCGTAGGTATATGCTCATGAACTTTTAAGACACTAGTCGCTACTCACCAAAGTAGAATGTAGAATACTGTCTTTGTGGACTATGTTATACCAATTGTCTTTGGTGTCCCCTGAGACCATGGTCCTGAACCCCCAAGCCCAATGATTCATTACATCAAAGTGTTTGATTATGTCTAAGAAGTTTTCATAACTTTGCCCCCTGTATGGCCCTCTGTAAAATAAGCACTGGACTGCTAACCACAAGGTCGGTGGTTCAAACCCACCAGCCGCTCCTTGGAAGCCCTACTTGGGGTCACTATAAGTCACAATTGACTCAACGGCACTTAATAACAACATACATATTGATTCCCACTCTCCCTACCATACCTGTTCATCTTGTTTATCTACCCATGTATCTACTCATAATCACCGTTACTCAGTTTGTGTATCTCTTCTTCTGCTTCCTTTAATGCTTGCTGTCCTTTAACGCAGTGCCTTCCTCTGCCACCATCATTTTGTGCCAACCTCCCTCTTGTTGTATATTACCTTCACCTTCACCCAAGTTAACCTAAACATGTAACTTCCATTCGATCCAGCAATTGTATCCTGTGTTCATATCTATCCCAGAGAAACAAAAACTATGTACACACAAAAGCCTTTCCATGAATATTCATAGCAGCTTTATGCATAACTGTCAAAAATGGAAAATAACTCAGATATCCTTCAGTAAGTTAATGGTTCAACGAATGGAATTACTTCCATCCCATTACATGGAATACCACTTAGCAATATAAAATTGTGTGTGTTAATGGCTTGTTAACTGTTAATACACACAGCAATTTGGGTGACTCTCCAAAGAATGATGCTGAACGAAAAAAAGCTAATCCTAGACATACGAATTATATGTTTGTATCCTGGTTGCGAACCTTAAGGTCAGCGGTTCGAAACTACCAGCC
>NW_006408958.1:1306462-1316120 GCF_000296735.1 Chrysochloris asiatica
CTCGGAAACCCTGTACAGGGTCGCTATGGGTCGGAATCGACTCGATGGCACTTAACAACAACAACAACAACATCCTGGTCTTGAAGTGACAACATTCTGGAGATGGAGAACAGAACTGCAGTTGGAGGTGGGATGGGGGGGCGGAGCAGGAGGGAAGTGGGCGTGGCTACAGAGTAGCTGCTGGAGGACTCCTTGTGGAGATGGCTTGTTGTGAATTTTAGCTACCAATCCTGGATGTGGTCTGTATATAGTTTGTAAGACTTTACCGTTGCCGGAAACTGGGGGAAGGGTACACAGTATCTCTTTGTATTTCTTACGACTGCCTATGAATCTACAATGATCTCAAAATAAAAAGATTCGTTTTAAAACAAATAACAATAAATAATAGGAACGATCCAAGCAAATGACAGGGTGTGCTGGGATTAATCAGGAAGGAACACTTCTTAGCTACACAGGATGCTCCTACTAATGGGAGGTAACACCCAGGGTGAGAAAGAACCAGTCAGGCTGAGCCTGGGAAACCTGTGGGGGGAAAGTGGGTGTGAGCCTGTTTTTGAGGAGGAGACAGGAAGTCACGTGACTGGAGGGTGAGAAGGCAGAGGGAGCAAGCCCTGGCTAACATTTGACTTGAACAAAATGTCCTGCATCTAAACTAGTATGGACGCTCTTTGCAGGCACCGGTCTCCCCTCTGGCTCCGTACCTTCAGCATCTCTGCAGAGGTTTTTTGTTTGTGTGTATGCTTTTTATTTTCCTGGGTCTTTAGTTTGAGTGCTTGAAAAGTTTCTGTTTCACATCCTAGGTTGGGGATAGTTAACGTCCCTAGCAGTGAAGACTCGCTTTAAAACTTAATATGCAAAAGAAGGGAATTTACAGAAAATAATTGTATACAACCATTTTTGCAGTTGATAGAAACCCAATTCAAGCTGGTTTAAGGGAAAATTTTTTCAAAAAGGAACTATGGACTGCCATAATTGAAAAGAAGCTGGTGTGGCACATAGGGTAAGCACTCAACTGCTAACCACAAGGTCAGTGGTTCAAACTCCAGGGTAGTTCAAACAGGGTGACTGAGTTAGAACCAACTAGATGGCACTTAACAACTCCAAACAATGACAGAATGGAAAAGTCCAGGAATTAGGCTCGGGGATCTAGCTCCTTTTTATGGTGGGCCTTTAGGTCAACTTTGTTCTCAGGCCAGGGGTTCCCCAGCAGATCCTGACTCAAATCTCACTGGCTTACCAACACCGAAGTTAAAATGAGCTTTGGCAAATACCCTGGACTTAGTCTCGTTATCTGGATTTGGACAATGTGCCCATCCCTGAACCAGCTGCCATCGTCAGAAGGAAACAGCACCCTCATTGGCCATGCACAGGTCATGTGCTCACCCCTAAAGGTTAGGGGTGGGACAAGAAACAAAATTTACATGGCCTGAGAAGAGACGTGGACACTTCAGAATTGGGGTGCTACTACCAATAGGAAGAGTAGATGCTGGTCAAACCAACCTAATAGAAACCAAACCCGATGCCTTCGGGGTGATTCCAGCTCATGGTGACCTGACAGAACAGAGTAGAACTGAGGCTGTAACTCTTAATGGAAGTATATTGTCTTGTCGTTCTCTTGTATAGCAACTGGTGGGTTTGAACTGCTGACCTTTCAGTTAGCAGCCCAACCCTTAACCCATTAGGACTTCTTATATACTCATGGAATCCCAGAGAGAACTTGTTTCTTCATTCTCCATATTCAAATTCCAAGTTCCTATCAGGCTAATTCCTAGACCACAAGGCCAGTGTGAACTGCAAGGTCGGCAGTTCAAACTCACTAGTCACTCCTTAGAAACTCTATACGGGGTCGCTATGAGTCAGAACTGACTCCACGGCACTTAACAACAACATCAGGCTAACTCAGTACACATCACAGGTTGAATTAGAACCTTCTGATTTGTTACTCAAAAGACAATGCCTGATTGGACCAACTTTGGTTCTTGGTCAACTGTTACCAAGAGGTTTTGTTACATACTCTTTGGAGAACAGGGTAATTCTTAGAAGGGCCAGGCCCACCCCCAAAGCTGTCTTTTCAAACACCGAGCACTTCTGAAAGATCTAAATTAGCTCCTTATTGTGAAAAAAACAAAAAAAAAACAGAGAATCTCTTCAGTCTCGGGGTTTTCATTGAAGGAAAGAGATGCCCCTTGAAGGTGCTTTTGAGAAGGGCTAAGTACTCTGGTTTCCCTTGTGAGGTAGGTGCCCTGAATCTGGCAGAGAGAAGAGTGGTGGGTACAGGAAGTGGGCTGCACTTGGCCCTTGGGTATGCAGTGGCCAGATGGATGTGCAGGCAGGAGGGAGGCCTGGAGTTTGGAAACCGAGCAGGCTGGCAACCTGAGCAAAATTGAACCCATGATTGGGAGGAAACCAGTTCTCAAGGCAGAGTCAAAGCCGACTCCCAGATAAGGCCAGGTGTGGCTAGAACAAAGCAGGAACTCGGCTTCCGGAACGAAATGTTACTGCACAGTCCTGGCTGGAGGAATCAAGCAGGAAACTATTTGTAGAACGGGAATGTTCAGACAAGGACTACCACCTGGCGGGCTGAGTCTCCTTGCTCACACCCAGCTTGCCCTTCTTTCCAGATGGGGTCAGGATAGGCTCTCCAGCTTGATCTGGCTCAGTGAGGACTGGGTGGGTGGGGGATTTCTTGTCCCCTGTCCACCCTCACTGTGGTGTCTCCTGGTCTCTTGGTAGCCAAGAGTTCTCAACTGTGGGTAGAGGCAGTGTGGAGTAGCAAACCAACAGGCCATTGTAACTCAATCTCCTTGAGTCTTAGAGAGGTGAGTAGGGAAAATGCTAATGATGATGCTAATGCAAGCAGAACTTTCTTGAGTTCTTACTATGTTCTGACATATAAATGACTCATTCCCTTTAAGCCCTATCATTGTGTCCATTTTACAGTGAGCATGAAGAGTATACGGCAGAGAAGTGAAGCATCTTGCCTAAGGACAGTTACTGAACTCTCACAAATCCAGCTTTTAGGGAACAAATCTTTACAGCGAGGATCATTCCCACCCACCCCCCTCCATACACAGGGTAGACAGGGATGGGCAACTTGGACATTGGCTACCCAAAATGTGTGGGGGAGCGGGGGCTACAAAGGCAAGAAGTGCCTGGTTTACAAGCTTTCGAGAGGGAACCTAGATCCAGGGCGTACAGAGGAAGGTAGAATCTCCACTGAGTGGTATCCAATCTGTCTGGGTGGGACTGATGAAATGAAATGCGGATAGGTCTCTTGTGATACAATAGTGAATAATTTCTATCTGGACTGACGGTGAGGGTTGGAAATGTAAAGGTAGAAGTTTTGTAGCAAAGGAGGGGAGTGATTGACTTTGCAATCTAGGAGTGGAGGGAGGTTCCTGGGACCATCAAGGGAGAAGAGCGGAGAGCAGAACCCTACCCAGAGAAGCAGTGACATCAGAGATGGAGGCAGAGACGATGTGGAGAGATGGAGCGGCTGGGGACTCTAGACCCAGAGAGGGAGAGGGGCTGTGTGCTGACGACCCAGGGGCAGGCTTGTGCAGGGTATACCTTTTGGTTGGTTGATGATGCATGGAGGAGATTGTAACCATGGCAATGAAATCATATACGATAGGATGAATGTAAAGCTAATGTTCTCCCATGTAAACTATCGCATAATTCACAATAAAAACCTAAAAAATAAAAAATAAATAAAAAAGCCAGGTTTTAGAGTGTCTGGGTCTCTCTACTTCTCCATCATCAACTCCAGCAAATCTCAGGCATTTGTCACTTAAGCATCCCACGCCTCCTACACTGTGGGATGCTTCCTACTGTTTGTGACTTTGCCCTGCTGTTTCATTTTCCTGGAATGCCCTTTCCCCTGGCAAACTCTCACATTCCTACAAAACCCAGAAGCATTTTGTATGTTTTGGAACTCTTTCTGGTGCCAGCCCCCTGGATGGAATGACCTGCTCGCTTCTTGTCTTCTGATGATGAACATGTCATACCAGCATCACAATGTACAGATAATTCTGAGTCTCCCGGACTAGACTGAGCAGGGCAGGAACCATGTCTTACTCTTTGTTGCCACAGCGCTTGGGGAGGCAGCTGAACAACGATGAGGGTGTGATGGGTGGGAGATTTCTTGTGCCCTGTCTGCCCTCACTGTGGTGTCTCCTGGTCTCTTGGCAGCCTGGCGTGGGGCTCCTTCACCTGTTGCATGGCAGCCTCTGTCACCACGCTCAACTCCTACACCAAGACGGTCATTGAGTTCCGGCACAAGCGTAAGATGTTTGAGCAGGGCTACCGGGAGGAGCCGACCTTCATAGACCCTGAGGCTATCAAGTACTTCCGGGAGAGGTCAGTGTATACGGGGTCACCTTCAGCTGCCACTGGGAATCTGAAGCTCAGGGCCCAGCCAAAAACTGGAGTGAGTGGTCTAACAAAGGTTTTCTGCGGGGGCAGAGTTTGGACCCCATTAGTTGGAATATTTGATACATTCTAACAACAACTACAGCAAAGTCTAATGGGGCTTGAGGTGGCCTTGGGCTGGTGTGATCCGAGGCCTGAGAAACCCGGAACTGAACTGAGTTTGAGTGTTTGTCATTTGGCACAGCGTGTCTTAGGATAAGACAGTGGTTCAAGACAATTGAACCCAGGTATCCTTCATGCGCTCTGGCACAGCATTGAATGAAGGAATGAAGGAGTGGAGGACGAAGGCTCCTCAAGGTCTGAGCACCTGAGTCCTCAGAGTTCAGCTGGTAGACGGATGAGTGGATGGATGCTTGGAAGCTTGGATGAGAGGAAGGAAGACAGGCAGACGGATGGCTAGCTGGCTGGTGGGATTTCAGAAGCTAAAGATCTCCTTAGATGGAACTCTTCCTGATGGAGCATCTGCAGCTGAGTCCTGGCCTTCCTGAGCCCCCCTGCTGCCCAGTGGTCCTGTATCTGCCTCATTCTGCTCCTGCCCTCCTGAGTCCATCTCAAGGTCTCTATAGGGTAGCCACCATGGATTGCTCTCCAACCTGCACCCTTTTAGTGTCTCTAGTCTCTTCTGGGTGGAGGGGTAGCTGCTGAGTTTCAGCCTCCCTCAGAACACCCAGCATCTCCAGAACAGATGTGCATGTGTGAGGAGCAGACCCCACATCACTGAAGCATATGTTGCTTTATCTGAGCTCCATCTGCTTCCCAATCCGCGGCAGCAGAGGCAGGCACAGGGCTTCTCCGACTCACGACTTCCTAGCCACACCCCAATCAGTGGGGCCTGGGCCCCTGTATGTAGGGCTAAGAATGGTGTCTCTGGGCCTGGGCCCCTCATGCTCTGCAGGTCTCCTCTTGGGATGGCAGCCGTTGGTCAGAGTCAACCATCACTACTACATCTCTTGAGGGCTCCTTGTGTACCAAGACCTGTGTCATTCAGAACACCCTCTGCAGTTGGTGCTGTTCGTCTTATTGGCGAAGCCAAAATCAGATTCGCTGCCATCAAGTCCGCTCTGACTCACAACGGCCCTGTGTAGGGTTTCTGAGACTCAATGTGTACAACAACAGACAGCTTCATCTTTCTCTCGGAGAGCAGTTGGTGGGTTTGAATTGACAGACAGCCTTGGGGTTAGCAGTCCAGTGCTTTATCCTAGAGTGCCACCAGGGCTCCTTAGCCTTATTTAATGCAAGAAGAAACCTTAGGCTCAGAGAAGTTAAGACATTTATTTAAGGTTGCACAGTGCTTCAGGGGAAGGTAGGACCCAGGTTTGCACAGCTTTTCTGGGGAATGAAGAAAGTCACAGCTGGAGTGCCCCCAGGGATCAGCCCACCCAGATGGGAGAGACAGATGCAGGAGCAAACATGGGACCTTCCTGCCCAGTCCACACCCTTGTCTGCTCAGCTCTCGGGTTCTCGTGCAGACTCCAGGCTTCTTACTGCCCCCACGGGTGGTCCTGAGCTCGTGGGCTCAGTGGGGCTCCAGGGTGTTGGAGCTCCAGGAGCACCCCCATTGGCCCCTGGGGGGTAGTGTGTGAAGACCCCAGTTACAACCCAGCTCTTGGATGAGACACACTGAGGCACGCTCTCCTCCCAGAAGTTTCCAGAGGACCCAGGGACGACCTCCCAAAGAAATGACCTGAACCCAGGGAACTGCAATTAGACATGCACTGGACTCCTAAGGGTCAGTGATGCAGACCCTCCAGCTGCTCCTCAAAACCCCCCTATACAGACTCACTGTGAAACTGACTCCCTGGCACTTAACAACAATGCCCTTCAGAAGTCCCGGTGTGGTGTTGTAGGATAAGCTCTGGACTGTGGTTTGAACCACAGGTTATTGGTTCAAACCCACCAGCCTCGAAAACACTACACAGGGTTACTATGAGTCAAAACTGACTCCATGGCACTTAACAACAACAACACTGCCCTTCAGTGGCAGGGAGCTGAAAAGCTCTCAGGATACTAAAGATCCAAGTCAGAAGGAAAAGGGAGAAAGAGGCTGCAGAGCTGGGCAGTATTGATGTGCTGACCTCTCCTTGGGGCACGTGGAAGGGCTTCAAGCAGAGAAGTCATGTGGTGGGGCCTTGTGGGACCACACAGGGGCCTCTCTGACTGTTACAGACCCATGGTTCTCCTTCCTGATCCTTAGCACTCCAATCTCATCCCACCTCAGGGCCTTTGCACATACGGTGCCCGCTGCCTGGAACACTCTTTCTTCAGATCTCACAAGAGGCCCTGTGCTCAATGACACCTTCCTGAGTTACTTGGTCTAAATCTGCACGCTCCCATCACCTTCCTCAGTATCTCTCATCCCACTGGTGTGTTTTCATAACAGCAGACTTATGGTTTACTGCTCTGTTGTTTGTCTGCTGCAGCTCCATGACAGAAGGCTTTGGTTGTCTATTCCCCAGTTTGTCCTGAGCACCTCTAGTGCCTAGGTACAGAGTCGATCAGTGGATGGATGGATGGATGGATAGATAGATGGATAGATAAACACAGACAGACAGCTGCCATCAGGTCACCTCTAAGCCACGACAGTCTTATGCAAAACAGAGTGAACCGTTACCCAGTCGGTCATTGTCATGACTGTGGGTGTTTGTGCCCATTGTTGCTGATCTTGTGACAAACCATCTCACTTGGGGTCTCACCCTTGTTGACTATAACGTATATAGTTCTTGTCACTGTTGTTATGTGACGCCAAATCAGTACTGATGCATAGCGACCCTGTATAGAGTTTCAGAGGAGCAGCTGGTGGGTTTGAACCACTGACCTTGTGGTGAGCAGTCCAGTGCATACCATACATCAACACACGTAGTTGTTGTTGTTATGTGCCATGGAGTCGGTTTTGACTCATAGCGACCCTGTACAGGGTTTCCAAGGCTGTAAGTCTTTACAGGAGCAGAACTCCTCATCTTTCTCCCGCAGAGCAGCTGGTAGTTTCAAACTGCTGACCACACATAGTTGTTGTCGTTGTTGTTGTTAAGTGCCATAGAGTTGGTTCTGACCCATAGCGAGCCTGTACAGGGTTTCCGAGGGTGTAAATCTTTACGGGAGTAGAGAGCCTCATCTTTCTCCCGCGGAGCGGCTGGTAGTTTCAAACCTCTGACCTTAAGGTTCACAGCCCGATTTGTAACCACTATGATACCAGAGCTCCTGACCACACATAGTAGGGGTCATGAAATGATTTTCGGTGATTGCCTGCCCTGACTGCCTCTTGCCCTTGTCACTCAAGCCCTCACCATCATCTAAGAGTTCAAGTCCCAGCATTCCAGTCCAAACTTCTGGGAGACAGGCTGTGCCCCACATAGGGAGATGTGCAATCAGCTGTCGCAAGGTCAGGATAGCTTGCCTCGCTTCTGTTGTGAATAGGACACATTCAGGGAGAAGATGACGATGACCAACATAGCCAAGGCCCATAGTAGGTGCTCAGTAAATGTTTATTGCAGGAATATAAAAAGCTTCATGTCTAAAGCTGTTCCATTAACCCTGCAGTCAGCTGTCAACTCGCTGTGGGAGATCCACGTCCTCAGGCATCTGTGGACAACTGTACCTTGTATTGCTGAGGCAGAGGAGAACCTCTCTGTGCCCTGCCAGCAGGAAGTCACCATTTATGGTGCCCTAGTTTGAACGGTCCCTCACAGCTCAGGCCCCGGTGGTGTGGGAGAAGATAAATGTTTTCAGCATATGTGCAGAATATCACTTCACACGTTCATAACTTGAACATTATGCAGAGGTTCATCAAATTTTATTTCCCATCCCCTCCAAGGAGAATATTTCAGCTTAGCTGGGCTGTTTTTTTTTTTTTTGCTGCCTTCCCACTAAAGAGCTCAGAGCTCATAGACAGATCTCTCAGCTTTGCAGGCGAGCTCAGAAGCAAGACTAGAATTCTGCATCAGCCAGTGTCCTGAGACACGTTCACAACTCCTTAGAGGGCTGAGGGTGCTGTGGAAACAGCAGGGAATTTTGAGGCCCCAGTGCTGAGTCAGGATTCCAGCTCTGTGCCTCTGTGTGACTGGGAACCAGTCATAGAGCCTGTTCCCTGTCATCCACAATGGGAGATTCTAGAGTTCTCAGGAGCTTAGGAAAGCTCAGTGTGGTAATCCATGTAAAGTGCTGAGCATAGTGTCAGGCACACAGAGGATGTGTGTGTGTGTGTGTGTGTGTGTGTGTGTGTGTGAGAGAGAGAGAGAGAGAGAGAGAGAGAGAGAGAGAGAGAGGGACGGACGGGCAGGAGGTTCCTGTTTAACAGAGAGATCTGCTATTATTAATGCCTTCTTTGGATTCCAGAGTGAAGTATGAGCTTGGTAATTACTAGCTTAGGATGGAGATGGAGATGTAGTTTTAGATAATGCTGCTAAAAATGCTATTAATAACGACAGCAAATGATTACATTGTGCTAACCCTGTGCCAGGCTCTCTTCTGAATGCTTTAGATGCTACTGAATTGACTTCCTCAGCAATCTGTGAGGCAGGTCTTATCATCATCCCCATTTCATAGATGTGAAATTGAGGCACAGAGATGTGAAGTGACTCACCCAAAGTCGTCACACAACTGGGAAGTGGCAGAGCCGAGATTTGAACCTGCGCTCCCCTCAGGACTGATTGATAGTATCTTCCTTGCACTGAGGGAGGAACTAGGTCACAGGAGTGAGTGAGGGCTCCCACTTCTCAGGAGCCAGTGAGGTGAGAGACTGTGGGTGCAGCACGGGCAGGGGATAATGCAGGTTGGGTCAACCTCCCCTGGGTCCCCCAGGCCCAGCATTCCTGTTCATGGGGAAATGCTTGTGGGGAACATTTGTGGGTTCCACCTCATCCAGTCCATTCATACTGTCTTCCTGACGGAGGACAAGAGGGTGGCAGGGGATAATGGGGCAAGACGCATCTGACGCATCCTCCTTCCCTCACCCTGCTGGTCTTTTCTCTCACCAAGGCTGAGGAGCCTGAGGGCCTGAGAGACCTATTCTGAAGAGGCTGCAGGACTTTGGAAGTGCATTGGTATCTGTGTTGGGAGGAAAGAGGCCAATGGGCATGAGTGCTGGACTTGGAGAGAGCCTACATCCCTCTGACTCCCAGCAGCCTCTTCTGTCCCAGTCTGAGAAGTGTCTGGAATTAAACCCTTCCAGCATCACCTTATCACCAGATAAGGTTGTTGTTGTCATAGCGATCCTGTATAGGGTTTCCAA
>NW_006408958.1:1316562-1345015 GCF_000296735.1 Chrysochloris asiatica
CACCATAACTCAAAAGCATCAATTCTTCTACAGTCTTCCTTATTCACTGTCCAGCTTTCACATGCATATGAGGTTATTGAAAATACCATCACCTTAATTGAGTCTCCCTGGGGGACAGATCAGAAACTACAGAATAAAAGACAATATTTGCAGATCTTGGCTTTCTTGAATACTTAATGCTCAGGTCTGGATTAGCAACATGTGGGTGAAAATGAAACCTGTTGGACGGGACTCTGGAAGGAATTCAGTCCCAACTGAACTAGCTTTCAGTCTCATGTGGTGGCGCATGGGGGAGCAAAAGGCTCAGAGAACACCCCACACCCCAGTGACCAGATCTCGGGCATTATTTGTTCACTTGCTAGCCTCTTTCCCGTGTGTACCACCAGTCTCCACTCAGTCCCAGCACCTTACATTGGTAATTACAACCAGGTACTTAAGGAGACCTGAAAGAAGTAGGTCAGGGTTAGAATGAGTCCTGTTACTAGCTGTGAGTTCTCAGGTAAGTCACTGTTCCTCTCTGAGCTTCAGCTTTCCTGGCTGGAAAATGGCCTGATGCCTGTTCTTCAGTGTGAGGATTACTTGAGATGACACAATTACATTTCTGGCATTGGGTCAGGAGAGCACCACTCTTGCATTCCTTAGAGATCTATCTCTGTATATCCTGTATATTCTGCACACAGGAGGCCCTTGGAGAATCCTGCAGAGCGCCCCCTGTCTGAGGAAGGGTCACACTGAGCACGAGAGGTCCTTGGAGAAACCTGCAGGGCGCCCCCTACCTGGTGAAGGATCACATTGCATGCGGCAGGCCCTTGGAGAATCCTGCCTGAAGATATACTTTGTTTGACCCATTGATAGTTTTTACATTCTTAATTTGGGGCTGAGTTGTTAAACTCAGATTTCATGTTAAAAATCATAGTTTTCAATTTCTCATAAAAAGGCAAGGATCTGACCATGCTGGGTTTGTGTGTATGCAGGACAGCCCTTATCAGACCAGAGGAGTGGTTGGCTCTAGTGTTAAGAGTCTGTTCCCTGAAGTCCCCTGGTTTAGCTCAGTGGAGGAGTCAGATATGTGTGGGTGCCCTAAGTGTTGTGACTGCCCTTGTGGGTGTCACTGAGAGGTAGCTGCAAGGCAAGAGGCATGAGTCCCACCCAGGGTGTGGGGAGGAAGAGGAAGGGACTCGAACCACGTTTTAAAATCATGTGAAGTGTTTATCACACCGACTTGACTGTCAGGGAGCAAGAGCACTCCAGCACAGTGAACAGAGTGAGCAAGACCTGGAGGGAGAAAACCAAGTGTATTCAGGAAACACTTAGCCATTTGGTGTGACTTGAGTAGAGTTTGAATGGCAGTCGACAGTTGGGAGAGAGGCTGAGTCTCATTTCTTTTATCCTCCCAGTGTCTGTGGGGTGGTTGGTGGTGGTAGCAGTTATTTGGATATTAAAAACCAGTTGCCATCAAATAAACTTGAAACATGGCGACCCCATCTATATCAGAGTAGAACTGTGCTCCACGGGAGTTGTCAAAGACTGATTTTTCACCAGGCTTTTCTTGTGAGGCTCCTCCAGTGGACATGAACCTCCTACCTTTCAGTTAGCAGCCAAATGTACCACCCAGGGAGTGAATTTACTTTTTAAAGAGAGAGGAAGTCCTCCTGAAGGCTCCATGCTTACAGCCAGACTGCACAGGGCTTCGAGGCAGTCTTTAAGCAGCCTGGTCCCCATCAGGGAGGTGGATGTGGCTGTCTCACCCTACTGCGTACACGAGGTGGCACACTGACCCACACCCCCAGCTCGTTCTCGCTCCTGTCAGTTGTAGGGAAACGGTTCGAAGGACTTGTCTCCACTTCCTCACTTCCCACTCACTTTACAGCCCACTCCAATCTGGCTTCCACCCCTCACACCACCAAATCAGCTCCCAGGAGCCCCAGCGCCCACACAGACCCCCTCCTGCATCAGTCCCCTTAACGCCCAGGATCCACTCAGACCGCTCCTTTCTGCTTCCTTTACAGCATTGGCCCCACCTGGTCCTCCTCCTCCTCCTCCATTTGGCTGGCACTGATGCTCCCAGAGCCCCCGTTCAGCCCCTTTCTCTTCTTGGTCTACATGACCTCCCAAGTCCACAGCCTCCATGGCCATGCACATACCAGGGACCCCACATCCACAGAATCCACTCCCGTCTGCCCATCTCATGTCCCTCTAAGGCACCTCAGATCAGTATGTCCAAGACTGAGCTCCTGCCTGTTACTCATGCAAGCCCAGTCACATTTCAGGGTCTCGCCCCATCAGCAGCCCTGCCGTACCAGCCGGAGGTCTGAATTGCTCCCTGACTGACCGGCACGTGTCAGCTTCTCGCACATTGGCTGAGTATTCCCACCCTTCGTCACCCAGTCTATGGCTTTACCAGCTCCCTCCTGGGTGAATCCAACAACCTCCTTCATCAACCTCCCTAAGTGCTCTTCCCACAGCCCTCTCCTCCCAAAGATCTCTGACAACACCAGAAGGTCTGTCTATGCACATGTGGTCACGGTAACACTCCCCATCTTTCCTCTAAAATGCCAGCGCAACCTCTGAGACCTCACCTGGTCTTACCCCCACGCCCATTTGGCCTGCCTTGGGGCCCAGATGAGCCAGACTCCTGGCTCTCTTGTCACCTCTGACCTTTCACTTTTCTGCCTGGGGAGCTTCCTCCAACTTGTCAATACCTGTCCTCAAGGTCTTACTCAGACTTCATTCCTAATTTGACCAAATCCCCCTCATATCTCTGCCTACCCTCCTCACAGAACCTATCCTTTGTTCATGTAAGTTCCACAAGGACAAGGACCCCTGCCCACTTACCTTGTCATTTCCAATAATAGGCTGACCGCGAGAGTGACAAGCAGCAGAGAGAAGGACCTCTCTGAAGGAGCTCCTTGGTTGTGTCCCTGAACAGTGGCATGAGATGACCTCTGCCCTCCAGAAGCTGCCGGGGCCTCACTTGCATGACCTTGTTCCCCACACCTCGGCTTCCCCACTTCTGTGACTGCTCACTGTTCCGTCTCTGTGTCCCAGCCTGGGGAGTGCAGGGACTTGTCAGACAAACCAAGTCTAAGATGTTCTCATTGTTTGCAGAGTGCTTGGGGTAGGGACCCCTCTTAGAGGCTAGTGAAGGTGAGTTGGGGGTGGAGGATTCACTAACACTAATGATTATTTGTATTTCCAAGCAAATATTTCTAACCCGTGCAGCTCTGAACATTGTCTCAAGATGCTAACGTCTGGGTGTCTCTTTTTAGAATCAATGGTAACGATTGTGAGGATGGTTCATTCTGTGGCGCGTAGGGTTGCTATGAGTCAACATGTTTGGAGAAGGAGAGACAAGAAACTAAGCTACTCATAAAGGCGTTGTCACTGAGGATAACTGTATATTTTTCTCTGATTTTTCCCCAATATTTTTTTAGTATAACTATATTATTGTTGTTAAAGTGCTGTGGAATCAGTTCTGACTCATATCGGCCCTGTGTTGGATTTCCAAAGAGCAGCTGGTGAGTTTGAAGCTACATCCATGCAGTTAGCAGTTAAGTGCTTATCCTAGGACTTTTATTAGGACTGTGTTATTGTTGTTAAGTGCCACTGAGTCGGTTCCAACTCGTAGTGACCCTGTATAGGTTTCCGTGGAGCAGCGGGTGAATTTGAACTGCCAATCTTTGCAGTTCCAACTATCCCTGCAGTCCAGTGCGTACCCTACAGTGGCACACCAGGACCCTATTATGGCTATTTGTTGCTGTTAGGTGCCATTGAGTCAGTCCCAACTCATGGGGTCCCTGTATAGGGTTTCCAAGGAGCAGCTAGTGGGTTTGAACTGCTGACCCTGCAGTTAGCAGTCCAGCGCCACACCAGGACTCCTATTAGGAACATGTTGCTATTGATGTTAAGTGCCGTCAAGTTGATTCTGACTAATAGTGTCCTTGCGTGGGGTTTCCCAGGAGTGGCTGGTGAGTTTGAACCGACAACCTTATGATTTAGACTACCTTGCTTATCCTAAAGCACCATGCTGTATTCATAAAATGAAGAGAAAACTTTTTTTTAAAAAACCATCTATTCCCATGTGTGTTGGAGTAGCATTTCTGATGAGCTGTTAAGGGCTCTTCATTTGCTGGTTTTGTTATTTCTTGGCTGGAATTCTTTCTAGTTCCCTGGTCCATCCCATTGTAAATTGATGGTTGAAAATCCATGTGTTCTTTGTCCTTCGCAACAGTTTCCTAGCTACCTGTACAGCGTGTTCAATCACAGCTCCGACACTCCTGTCTGTTTTCACTGTGGGAATGTTACTTCTCAGTAAGGCCTCGCACACCATCACTCTCTGTTAGGATCTTTTGAAACTGCTGTTTATTCTGAGAAAGGCACCGCACCCAGAGATGAGAGATGGCACCGTGGAGCTTGTGGGGCCTCACACGTGTTCACACCATCACACACACTGCTGAGCAACACCTGCGTACAAGGAAGGCAAAGAGTATGCAGTAGTCCTGGAGATGGAAATATCAAGGGGGCATGAAAGGGTTACTTGGGATGGACATCCATGCCCTGAACACCCACCTCTCCCACTAAGTACCCACTACCTGGATGGAAAAATAAGTGATGGGAGGCAGGAGGCCGTCCTTGGTCCCAGCGGCACCAGTATGTGCTCGCTTCAGGTCATTCATGCTGGGTGTTTGCACCGAGGAAATTGACAAACTCTGCTCATCTTTCTTTTTTTTTGGAAAGCCAGCTTGTTAGCATACCACATTAAACTTTGTGCAAGTTGCTAGCCTATCTTAGATTTAATTTGCCCATCTGTAAAACAGGAATATGATGGTGACCTGGTGATGAGCTCTTTATTGGTTGGGATATCGGTTTGAATGTTTATAAATAGCCAAGATAGCAAGGGTTTAAACAACGTCTGAGCAGGTGCTCTGCTATTGTCACCTCGCTGGGGACATCACCTCACCAACTCTTGCTTAACTTTAACTCTTGGCTCACTGATGATGTCAGTTTGTAGCCAGGGCTTGCGGGAAGGAGACTAGAAGCTGGACCCACCAGATAGTCACATGGAGGATGGCTGGCTTGAAATCTGACACACATCTGAAGCCAAGGGTTCCTCTGATGTGGTCTGCCCACCATCAGCCTCAGCTTCACCTGGAGCTTGTCAGAAATGCCGCATGTACCAACTCACAATCTACATTTCAAGAAACTCCCCAAGTGACTTGTGAGCACCTTAAAGTCTGAGGAGCTCTGTGCAGAGTTTCAGGAGAGAGCAGGTCCAGTCCTGGTCTTGGGGATGTGGCCACACAGGAGAGGGAAAGAAGCAGGTCCTCTAGACTAGTGTTGCCCCTGGACCAGTGTCTTTTTGGACACCCACGATGATCTGAAGATGGAAACATTTGTAGCCAGTTGGCATTGCTGGGACATCCAAGCTTGGTGCTTGCATGGGTGTTTTTTCCCCCATTTCATTTCCTAGTAACCCACTTTTGTATTTTACAAAAGCATCAGTTCACGGTAGATTGGACATGAAGGCAGTTTGAGAAGCACAGTACATAGATTTTTTTTTTTTGCAGCACCAGGCAGTGGCTGCTGATCGTGGAAATGGAAGCCAGTCGGGGTCCAGGGAGAGATGGGGACTGGCTTTGGGGTGGGCGGCATGCTGGGAGACAGGGCCTGAAGAGCAGTCTGCCCTTGGCTGCTGATGTGCAGCTTGCAGTGGACACACTGGGCCCTGGAATTATGTAGGAGACTAGACATCACTTCCGTTGCACCCTCTTGTCTCTCTGCTCTGTCACCTGCCCTGCACCCCTGCCCCCGAGATGGGTTACTTGGTGTAGTGATGTGGGCACAGCTGCTGGCAGTTCTGGGAGAGCCAGAGCTGGGTGGGTTCTCACCTCAGCCTCCATTAGGACCTCACAACCCAGGCTGATTCCGGCTGGGGCTGGAAACTCCTCCAGCTGCCAAGGGTTCTACAGGGAGCAGTGGAAACAAGCCATGCTCCAGGGACAGTTCAACCTAAGTTCAAGTCCCAGCTCTGCATCAGCCAGTGTCGGGGTGTGTGTGAGCCATCTCGCATGGGCTTATGGGGCCCATGGTTTGTACCTCCTCCCAGCTTTGTATTCAAAGGCATGTGTCCAATGTGTGTGGTCTCTTCACGTCAATCATGCTGGGGGCATTTGCATCAAGGAATTTGATAAACTCTTATTAATCTTTTTTTTTCTTTCTTTTGGAAAGCCAGCTTGTTAGCATACCACATTAAGCTTTGGGCAAGTTGTCAGCGTATCTTAAAAACGGGAATATGATGGTGCCTCTGTGATGAGCTACTTTATTGGTTGGGATATAGGTTTGAATTGGTATAAACCGCCAAGATAACAAGGGCTTAAACAATGTCTGAGCAGGTGTTTCTGCTGTTGGTTCTCTCCAGGAACACCACCTCACCAACTCTTGCTTAACTATAGTCTTCCTGCTGACTTTCCTGTCTCCAGTTTGGGGTGATCTGTGTCATCCAGAGCAGAAGACTGTGCTCCCTCTGCCCTAATCCAGAGGTTTCCATTCTTGGAAGTCTTTTTCTGTTTCATCCAAAGCGTCCCCTTTCTGAAGCCACTACACAGTCCATTCCGGTCTAAATGACTGGAAGGCAGAAAGGGGGTGTGTGTACTGGAAGACAGAATGATGAATATATTAAAAGAATATATTATATGGACTCCTGGTGTGGCTCTGTAGGATCAGCACTGGACTGTGGACCACTAGGTTGGCAGTTCAAACCCACCAGCTGCTCCTCAGAAGCCCTATACAGATCGCTATGAGTTGGAACCGACTTGACGGCACTTAACAACAACAACCATGGAAATCAGGAGGTGGAGCTGAATATGGAGCCACAAAGTGACATATTTA
Source organism: Chrysochloris asiatica (assembly GCF_000296735.1). Classification (NCBI taxonomy): domain Eukaryota; kingdom Metazoa; phylum Chordata; class Mammalia; order Afrosoricida; family Chrysochloridae; genus Chrysochloris; species Chrysochloris asiatica. The sequence continues at coordinate 1,323,451 of NW_006408958.1, forward strand.
AAAAGCCCCCAAAGAGCAGGAAGATGATGACAACAACAGTAACATTATAGAGTAATTGTGTCCCCCCTCAAAAGGTGTTTTGAAGTCCTAGCCCCTGGTACCTGTGGTTGTGACCTTATTTGAAATAAGGTCTTGGAAGGTGTTATCCTAAGGTATGACATAGGGCATCTGGAGTACCAAAGAGGAGAGCAGACATGAAGAATTAGACAGAAGGACAACGATCCACTGATTGTGCAGGCAGATGTTAACCAAGAAATGACAAGGATGGGCCAGGAGCTAGCAGGAGCTAGCAGGGAGTCAGGGAACAAACTGTGTCCCAAAGTGCTCCGAAGGAAGCAACACAGCCGATACCCTGGTTTGGACTTCTAGCCTCCAGAATTGGGAGACACGAATTTCTGTTGTTTAAAGTCACTACTTTTTTTTCCATGGCAACCCCAGGAAACTAAGACCAACAATGACAGTAAACTAATTGTTGAGCACCTACAATGTGCTGAGTAAGTTTCTGAGCACTCTAAATAAAAGTAAACTAATTGTTGAGCACCTACAATGTGCTGAGTAAGTTTCTGAGCACTCTAAATAAAAGGAACTGTCCATATATTAGTTCACTGAATCCTTACACCACCCCTAAGTGTGGTCATTAGGAGGAAAGGGCAGTGGGGTCCAGCAGTAGCACTTGTGCCTTCCACGAGGGAGTCACAGGTTCAATCCCAGGTCAGTGTGTCTTGTCCATAGTCACCACTCCTCTGTCAGGGGAATCTTGCAACATTGTTAGGATGCTGAGCAGGCGAAGACTAGCTACTTCTGAGAATCAGCCAGTGAAAAGCGTGTGAATCACAACTGTCCAATTCAAATCCGGACACAGGATCAGGCAGCGTTTTGTCCAGTTAGGCGCAGGGTCGTCATGAGTCGGGGGAGTAATGCCATGTGAGGAAACCACTCAGAAAGCATAAGGGATGTGGTCAGACACACAGAGCTGGTAAGTGGTGGAGCCAAGGCCCCAGCCCTTCACAGAGAGAGGCTTGATACTGGGGGGTGGGGGGGTGGGCACACAGAGAGTGAACAGAGCTTGGGGAGTGCCTGACCCCCTGGCTGCCTGCCGAGACCCACTTAATACCAAGCTTAATACCAAGCATCACACCATGACTCCCCAAGGCACTTATGTGGATACACTACCTTTTTTTTTTTTTTTTAAAGCCTTTTCAGGAAACACATAATATTTCCTTCAGGGAATTACAGTTCAAATCACAGTAAATTGTTCCCCAGCGACATTTGCAGTTGTCCCTGTCCTAACAGAGCTAGTAGGGTCCTTGGACAGCCCCTGGCTGACTCCCCTTCTGAGAGCACTTCACCTCAGGTTCTTTCTCCATTTCCTTGTTCCCTTTCTTCCTTCTATATTCCTTCCTTTCTAAGTTTCTTGAAATTCTTTGTGCCACCAACTGGGCTGGACTTTGAGATTAGTAGAACCCTGAGAGTTGGCTGGGGAAGACAATCAAGTAATGCTAATGAGCAGGTCTGAGCCCTGGCCTACACCAGGCTCTCTGTGGGGGGGTCGGAGTGGGGGGAGACTGTTATAATGAGCACTACCCCCACCGTGGAGGTTGCAATCAAGAAAGCAAATTTGCATTGGCCAAATCTGCTGCTGCAAAGTTTTAAAAAAGCAGAGATGTCCCTTTGATGACTAAGGTGTTCCTGACCCAGGTCTTTTTAAAAGCCTTCTGTGTGTGCAAAAGCTGGACAGTGGCAAAGGTGACAAAAGAATTGATACATTCGAATTGTGGTGTTGGCAAAGAATATCAAATATATTGTGGGCTGCCAAATAAAGGAACAAATTGATCTTAGAAGAAATGCAACTGAAATGCTTTTTAGAATCAAGGATGGCGAGACTTTATCTTGCTTACTTCGGTCACATCATTCGGAAAGACCAACAGCTAGGGAGGACATCATGTTTGGTCATTGAAGATGAGGGAAATCCATAGTACAATGGGTTGACACAATAGTCACAATGGAATCGAATGTGCAAACAATCTCGAGCATGGCACAGGATCAGGCAACGTTTCATGCTGTTCTACTTAAGGCCGCCATGAGTCAGAGCTGACTAGACAGGAATGGACAGAAACAACCACGATTCTGCCCATTTTGCGCTTTGCTTAAACAGGAACTCAGAGTCATCCTGTGTATGGTATAAGGTCCCCCTGCCTGTGATCAACTAAAGTCTAGCATAGGGTGGGGAACTTCCGGCCCACAGGCCATATTATTGTGAAGTGACATCAAGTCAGTTCTGACTCATAGTAACCCTGTATAGGATTTCTGAGGAACAGCTGGTTGGTTTGAACTGCTGACCTTGTGGTTCAGTCCAGTGCGGATCCTCCAGTTCCACACCAAGAGTGCGTCTGTATAAGGCCTGCGAAATCATTTGGTCTGGGCCTGCCATGGCAACTGCAGTTCAAGCCATCACATTAGGGATGAGTTAATTAAATGTTTGCCCAAATATAACAGACTTAATTTTTAAGTTGGTCATATTGTATAGCCCACAAATGATGCTATAAATTTTGGCAGACAAAAGGTTCCCCAGCCCTGCTCTACCAGCTTCCTCATGGCTGCAGAGCTAGGCTTTCACTCACGCCCTAAGCATCCCCTGTCCTCAGTGTGTTTCCTACCCGTAGGCACTGCTGTCTGACACCCTCAGCCCCACAAATGGGCATTACCCCTCCTCACCCATATCCGCTGTCAAGTCTTAGCCACTCACCAGATGGCTGCCAAGATCCAACTGGCCTGTTGTTTTCACTGGTGAATGGGGTGAGTGTGGCCAAGGGAAGCAGATCTTCTCAGAACAGCAGTGCATCAAACTGGATCTCAGCACCTTCTTGGAGACATGAGCAGTTCAAGATGCAGCTCAGGGGTCACTTCGTATGAAAAGTGGTCCTCAACCCTGGCTGCACGTTCAAATCACCTGGGGTCTTTTTGTAAAACTCTCCCTGTGATCTCAATGTGCAGCTAAGGTTGAAAACCCCTGGGCCAGACAGAACAGGGCCAAATCCAGCCCACCATCAGTCAGTGTAAATAAGTAACCAGTTGTCATTGAGTTGACGCAGACTCCTGGCGACCCCGTGTGTCAGTAGAACTGTGCTCCGTGAGGTCTCCAATTGCTTCTTTTTGGAAGTTGACTTCCAGACCTTTCTTCTTGACACTACTGACCTATCTATCTGATTCCAATAGTGTCCGCGGCGGCATTCCAACTACAAAGGCAGAGTGAGAAGTTATGGCCTGCGGAACCTGAGATTTACTATCTGGACGTTTTCAGAACAGTTTGCAGGTTCAGAGACCTCAGCCTTAGTTAAAGTTTAGCATGTTAAGTGGGGATTATTTGACTTTGTGTAAAACAAAGCATCTCTATGGCATCAGAGTCATCCCTGTGGCCTCCAAATCTAGCATGAGGTCTGGCCCATGGTAGATTCTCAGTAAGTGGTAGGTGTCACTTGATACCTGCTGAACTTGGCTTCTCAGCACCAGCTGGGTGACTGGAGAGGGGAGGAGATGGGTCATGGCAGGCTAGGCTGGTTTTCTCCTTGGCTCAGGAGGTCCTCTTCTCACATCTGAGGCTCCCAGGAGAGTCCAAGAGGGTGTGCAGTATAAGGTCCCAAGGAAGATAAGAAGGGAGCCATGAGAATTGGGATACTGCAGCGGATCAGAGAATGAGTTCAAGGTTAAGACTGTGCGGTGCTGGCGGATGTGGGAGGACCACTGCGTGGTGGGGTGGAAGCTATTGGCCCAAAGATGACCGGATATGGCTGGGCAGCTGGTATTCCAACATGAGGCTGAGACTTCCTTATCTGGCCCAGTCTCTCTGCCAGTGTTTGAATTTAGTAAAATCTCCATGATTAGTGACATTCCAGCCTCTTCTGGGGGCACTTCTGGTGATGGGAACGCACCATCTTGTTAGGTACCGATGAAAGGATGTTTCTCACAACATTGCTTGGAAGAAAGAAAAATCTGGTCAACAACCAAATGTCTATTGATAATTCTTTCTCTTACAACTCTGAAAAAAAGATGAGTGAGACCTAGATATGATGATACAGAAAGATGTTGGAAATTTGTGGTAAGTAAGAGATCTGTACAAGAGTATGCTTAATTAAGGCAATTCATATCAAGAGTCCTGGTGTGGTGTCATTTGTACTGCAAGGTCAGCGGTTCAAACTCACTAGCCACACTTGGAAACCTTCTACAGGGTCACTATGAGTTGGAACCAACTCCATGGCACTTGACAACAACAGCAATTCTAACATGGTAAACACCAAAGACCTTAGTGGAGACGCCATTCGTAGAGATGTGGTCAGAGGGTGAGTTTCCTTTTCTCTATGTGGCGTTAGTTGTTGTTGTTGGTTTTTGTTTTGTTTTGTTTTTTCCAACAAACCTGTGTCATCAGGAAAAAAAACAAAGTCGTTTTCATGAAAAGTCAGAAACGACAATGACAATGACATCCTCCCTTGTGTTGAGCTACAGTCTGCCTTCCTGGAACACAAGTGTACAATCCTTTATGTTGCCACGGAGGCCACAGGAGATCTTTGTAAACAGGAGCTGCCCTAGAATCTGTTTTCTGAGAAGCATGGGCCTAGTGCTTTGCTTCAGACAACTGGGTGGTTTTATTCAATGCCTGTCATTTTCTGACTTGTGTGTAAGCTTGTCTTTGTTAGGAGACCGAAAGCTTTCTGAGGGAAGACAATGAAATCGACATGTCTGTTCGTTACACAGCATCTGTTGCACACTACACAGAATAAATAGGCCCTCGAGAACAAGTGAATGACTTCAGGGTACCAAAACGATCACTGTATGAGTGCTTCTCTCCCTTCTGCTGAGGACATTCCTAACATCGCTTCCTTGTGGCTTAACAAATCCCTCTGTCTCTTTCCCAACCCCAGGTTTCTAAATATCCGTATACAATTCGGAATAAGAGGTGGTGGGAGGAATCAGACAGGTATGGAAGGCACTGAGACTTGCATGTGTAAAAGGAATAGCAATAGAAGTAAGAATGGAGAAAAAGAAGAATTTGGGGAACACACAGAGGGAGACAAGGGGAGGGAATGGATTCAGGACAGCCTCAGGCATGTAAAAGACAAAGTGAGGAATGGAGGGAATCGCCAAGCAGTGTAGCTGGAGATTGTGACTTGGAGCACTCGCAGTGCTCTTTAGCAGATACAATAATGACAGGAATTACCTTGCCTTTAGGGGCTACGCTGTGTGTTTCTGTAAATGTGGTATGCCTTTGGGCTGGGTCATGTGGAGCTCTGAAATTTATCTGGGTTGTAGGTGGGGTCAGAGTGAGGATCTAGACCTAGAGTTGTGTGAAGGAGTATGCAGTTGCCTCCTCTCTACATTACCTTGACCAAGAGTGGTATTCTCTGTCTCCAATCCATGTTCACCATCCTCCACCATGCCAGTAGAGGCAGCTCCCTGTGGCAGTGGGAGTCTTAAGATACGAGAGAAGGAAACCACACCTGCAAAGCTTGTGGCTTTTGGTGGGGAAAGATCACTGTGCCAGAAGTCAGAAGAACAGAATTTTGTTTAATACGGAGAATTGTCTTTAGAATATATTTTTACAATGACCCCCCCCCCCCCCCCCCCTTGTTTAATACGGAGAATTGTCTTTAGAATATATTTTTACAATGACCCCCACACACACACGCCAAAAAAAATTATAGCTGCTGAGGATGCTTATGTATAACCAAATACCTCATAGGATTTGGTTCCTTGGTTTGAAGGTTTAGGGTCATGGTTAATTGGCTTAACATTTTTAGTGCTCCCTGTTTCTACTACCCAGTTTGTTGAGGAGTATCTAGTGCCTCTATCAAAAGCTTGCAAGCAGCTATCTAAGACACAACAGTTGGTTTCTGGTGTAACAGAGGAGGAAGGAGAGTTAGAGACAGGAAGAGGAAGTGGAATGTCTGGCTAACTGGCTCCATGAACAACTGCCTCCTTTGCAACGAGACTGGTAGCATAGTGGTTACGAATCGGGCTGTGAACCTTAACGTCAGCAGTTCGAAACTACCAGCTTTTCCGTGGGAGAAAGGTGAGGCTTTCTGCTCCCGTAAAGATTTACAGCCTCGGAAACCCTGTACAGGGTCGCTATGAGTCGGAACCAACTCCACGGCACATAACAACAACATCATCATTACTGAAAATATTGATCAACGATTCTATGACAGAATCCTGATTAAAAGTGGGGAAATGTGGAACTGAATTTCAGATCCTTGTAGACTCTAGACTTCTTAAGCCATGGAGATTGGATGAGTACCTGAAACTATTGTCAGGAGAAAGTCTTTAAACTTTAAACCAAAACTATCCCCTAAGTCTTCTTCAAATCAAATAATAGTTTAGCTTCTCTGGTTTAAAAAAAAAAAGCCTACCTTACCCATTATACTCTTTAAAAAACTCTCACTATGGGATCAAAGTGACAACCACAACTTGAACTTTGAGGAATGTTAAGAAGCGGTACATTTTGTTAATGACACAGAAAAGGAGGGAGAGTAGGGTGGCAACAAATCAAAGAATGTTTTCAGTATCACTAAATGGTACACGTAGAAACTGTTGGAACTGTAGAAATTCCTGTTGTGGTGCTGTAGGATCAGCACTGGACTGTGAACCACACGGTCAGGGGTTCAAACCCATCAACTGCTTTCAGAAATCCTATACAGGGTTGTTATGAGTTAGAGTCGACTCGACAACTTAACAACAACAACAACAATCTCAGCAATAACACAGTCATTTTTTAAAAGTCGGTTGTCCCCCCAAATTTTAAAGTTAAGCAAAAAAAAAAAGGTTCTAGATTTAATCCCTGATATTTCCATTGGTCAGTTTGAACCATAAGGTCATCAGTTCAAACTCACCAGCAGCTCCTCGGAAACCGTATACAGTGTCGCCATGAGTTGGAACAGACTTGATACTTAACAACCACCACCAACAATGTTTTCATTATCTAGACAATCGCCATTAGCTTTTTGGTATGTATCTTGCCAAATAACTTTGTGTATATCAGTATATAGTTTTCAGTGGGATCAAGCTGTACATATTCTGTAGTAATTTACCATTTGCTCATAGTTGAGTATCTTTCTGAGCATACATGACTTTGCATCCCTGTTTTGTGTCTTTGGTTTGTTCACATCACCTCCCAATGCCCCAGTAAAGTGGAAATAATGTCACCCTCATAGGCTTGTGGTAAAGATCCCCTGGGGCGGTGGGTAGAAAGTTGCTTTGCAAATTGTTCTCCAAAGGGGAAGGGACTATGCGTTCTCCCTTCCTGGCTCTGTGCTAGCTCAGCTGCCTGCTTCTCACTGGCTGTCTTTCTTTCCTTACAGGATCGAGAAGGGGGGTGGGAACGAGGAGGAGGACCTGCGCTTGGACTGCCGCCATGAAAGATACCCCACCCGTAAGTGGCTTCGTCACAAGGGCCTGGTCTGAGGAGCAAGAGTCCCTGGGGATAAGCCAGGCCAACCTCCCAATGTGGCCTGCCTTCCCATGGACACACGTTCCAGATGGGGAAACAGGCTGGTGTCAGGGCTTCACGAAGGAAGTTGGGATGGTGTGGGAGGGAGATGATGACCAACAAGAGAGCAGACAAACCGCAGCTTGAGTCCAGGCCAGACTTGTAGGTCTGTAGGGAGAACATTTCCAAGCTAGAAGGTGACAGTGGGCAAGATTGGTTTGTGCTTCTGGCCATCTAGAATGCATTGAGTTTACATGCTTCATGGTGACAGAGACCCCAAAACAGAATCTATCATACCCACTAGCAAAACAAATCTTAACCAGAAAGCAAACGGGAGGTCGGGAGGTAAAAGCAGAGAAAAGGCTAGAGCCAGCGGAAGAGTGAAGTTACCCTGTCAGAGCTCAGCTGGGCCAGCTGAATGACCACCAGGTGTCTCCCTGCCACACACACACCTTTCCCCACCCCAAATGCTTTCCAGGCCTGAGTTCATAACTCCCCTGACCTCAGTTCCCGCAGCCAGGACCCATGCCCACATTTTGCACATGAGGAAGTTAGGCTCAGAGAGGTGCAGTAAGTTGCCTAAGGTCAACCAGCTTAACTAGTCATTGGCAGAGTAGCCATAGCAGAGGCTGCCAGGTCTTAGCCCAGATTTCTCAGCCCTCTAGCTGCCAGCATCTGTACCCTCCACCCACAGACATGGCTTCTAGATACCCCAGCTCAGCTCCCTCACCCCTTGGGGGGGGGTGGGTCACTGCAGGGTCAAGAGTCAGTTGCCCTCGGGGTTAACACCTTTCCTGGCCAGCTCCCTGCCCCTCCACAATGTGTGGCCTACACTAGAATCCCCTCAGGGACTGCTTCCGTAGACCTGCCAAAGGGGAGCCCAAGCCAGGGGCCTGAACACTGGCTCCAAATCCTGTCCTACCCATTGCAGTATCTGAAGGAGAAACAGCTTTGCCCCAAGGGAGAGGATGATAGGAAGAGGAGCTTAGAGGAGACCAGTGGAACAGGAGAAAGGATGAGAAAACAGGAGGGGGGCACGAGCCCAGAGAGCCCTTTAAATGCTGCCATTGCTTTGTGCCCAGTGACTTCTTGGAGGAAAGAGTCAGGAACACAGGATGGAGGTGTCTGGGGAATTCCTGCCCCAGGTTTTGCAGAGGGAGCAGATCACCAAAGAGGGCTTGAAGAGTCTGAGGCAGGGAGAGGGGTGGAGAAAGGAGAACCCTGGCTTTGTGCAGAGTGAGCCCCAGACCCAGGATGGAAACACGTCCTCTGGGCTTGTCTAGGGGACAGCTGGGGAGCTGGGAGGGCTAGTGGACTGTGGACAGGGGCAGTGATGGGTATGTGAGTGTGGCACTTGTCTACAAGACATGGGTGGGGAGCCAGGGGATGGGAATAGAGATGGCGGAAGCCAGGGGGCTGAAGGACCTTCAGGGAAGGATGTGTGGGGCTGGAGTCCTGCTGTGGAAGGGAGCAGCAGAGGATGCTAGCTGGCCCCACAGAGCTTCTGGATCCTGGTCTCTAGGAAAGGAAGAAGCCTCAGCCTCAACAGCCACGTGCTTTCAATGAGCTCCCGAGGCGTTTGCAGGGATGGGCCTGAGTTAACTCTGTTAGAGCTGAGGGAGACAGCCCAAGGTGACTGCGGCACCAGTATGAAGGGTCCCATGTACTCATCACAGCGTCTGCGCATCCTAAAGTTGGCCGATTCGGTGGCCGTTCATTGATTGAACAAATCGTTACCAAAGATTCTACCAGTTTCTCTGAGCCAAGTCCTGGGAAGCTGGACATGAACAAGGGATGTCACTCAGCCTTGGAGAGCTCCAAGCCCTAAGCCTTCATTGTACTGCAGGCCAGCTCAGGAAGTCACAGCAGAGAGGGGGCACCTTATCTGGCTTGGGTAGGGGGTGGCGCAGAAGGCAGACAGTGTAAAAGGGGTGCTTTAGCAGGGGAGTTTGGTAGAGACTCAACAGCTATAATGATGGTTCCTGGACTTGATTACGAAAACAGCCAAGACTAACTCAGTTCCACCATGTCTCGTGCTTACGTATGTTCCAAGGCCTTAATGTTTAATCTTAAATCGTTAAGTGCTGTCGAGTCGGTTCTGACTCATAGTGACACTGTATAGAGTTTCTGAGGCTGTAAATCTTTGCAGGAGCGGAAAGTCTCATCTTTCTCCATCAGAGCGACTAGTGGGCTCCTACTGCCAGCCTTATGGTCCATAGTCCGGTGCTTATCCTATAGCACCATGGCGCTCCATTTCACAGATAGAGATACTGAGGCCCAGGAAAGTTACATGGCTTGCCCAACATTACACAGCTGGGAAGTGGCAGAGCTTGGATTTGAATGCAGTCCGTCTGGCACTAGAGCCCACATCCTAAGCACTGGGCAGTTTAAACCACTCAATGTCAGTCTACCTGCTAGGCACGTTCCATAGCCAGGCTTGGGCAGGTCGGGAGCACACGTGGCCCATTGGGCGTGGTCTTGGACTCAGTCTAGGATAGCAGTTTGATCAGCCCATCCAGGGAAATGAGCTTGTCTCCAGCATGTGGCCTCTTAGCTGCTCGTGGGTTTTCGGCCAAGAAAATATTTTGTGGAAATGCCTGGATGAGTTTTGCAATATTTCTACACCAGCAGCTGCTCAGTTCTCTGATGGGCTGACTCTCCAGCAGGAGGACGGGGGAGGAGGATGTCAGGGAACTGCATTATTAGACACTTAGCTGTGTGCAGGTCTTTGCTAAGCACCTTGCTGCCATCATAGTGGATGGCTGACAGCCGGGCAGGAGGTTTTAGCCTCATTATGCAGATGAAGAAACTAAGGTTCTGAGAGGCAAGTAGACTGCGCTGAGATGAAACTCAGTTTGGCATGGAGCTCACTCCCCTCCCCCTTCCCACTTTGGCCCCATAGCCCCCCAGCCTGCTCTCCAGTCTCCCCTCAGTCACACTGGCCTTTCTTTTCATCTAGCATACAAACCCCATCTTTGTCACAGGGCCTTTGCATGTGCTGCTTCTTCTGCCTGGAATGTACTCCCCCTAAATCTTCGTGTGGCTCATCTGGAAGGCCACTTCCTCAGTCACCCTCACATTGCCATGTTTTCGTCCCTTCCAAGCATTTAACCTGCTTCAAATGACCTTCACATTTTGTCTCTTGTGCCTGTTTTTGTTTTGTTGCCCCTCCATTAAGTTAAGGCACCTGTCATTTTTGTTCACGTGTCTCCCAAGAGGCTCACACAGCGTGACGCATAGTAGGTACTCAAGAGGAGCGCTAAACCTTTTTTTCTTGCAGCCACTGACTTGTATGTGAGCAGTTACCTAAGCTTGGGGCTGACTTGTTCTTGAGCTTCTGCGATAGGAATTCTGCCACATGTGTTTACCCGCAAGGAAGGAGCTTGCAGAATCCCCCAGTGACATTTGACAGAGACGAGGCTACCACAGGCACAGGCGCCTGCATCTTCCTCTCAAGGGTCGTGGGCCTTGGAACTGATTGCATCTGTCAAGTTCAATGCCAGAGACAAGGCTTTGACTTTGCCAGGTGTTTCGTCACTCGGCCGGCACCAGGCTGACTTCTGGGAGCTGTCTAGACAGGTCTGCTAGGGAGAATTTCAGTGAGGACTTTTCCTGGGCCCAGAGCAACATGGCATTTTGATTAGTTGCTTTCTTTATTAAAATGGAAACAGACAATATTTCTGAAACAAATACCAATGCCAACTTGCTCTGAGCACAACCTGGACAGGTCTAACCAAGACCCTTTGTGGCTTTAGCCACAGAATCGCCTGGAGGACTCAGTCCTGCAGCGGGGGCTGCCCGAGAGTGCCAGGTGGGACCTGGTGCTGCTGGCCCACAGACTATGTTCTGAACAGCAAGCCCCTCGGAAGCCATTGCCAGGAGCAGGTTTACCTTTCGTTACTGGCTAGAGCTCTTCAGCAACTTCTAGACTGAAAATGCTACTTTGAGGGTCAACTCTCCAATCCATCCTCCAAGGACACAGACTTGATTGTGTCTCCCTACTCCCTATTAGCTGTAAAGCTCCTAAATGACCCACTCAGCTGCTGGCTCTCAGCCTCACCTCTCGCACAGTCCCACGGAGCCCTTCTCTTGCCTTCCTGCCCTGGCTTCATCTTTCTTTTGTTCCTTCTTCACCCTCTGAAACCTTCTCTGATCACTCATTTGTTGTAGTCTTTCCCCTTAAATGGACATTTGCTGAGGACAGGCGCCTTGTGTGCCATAGTCACTGGCCTCCCCCAAACCAAAGCTATTGGTGTCTCGTTGATTCTGACCCATATAGACCCTATAGGATACAGGGTACGCTGCCACAGTGTGCACCCTCGGAGTGGCTGGTGGGTTTGAACCACTGACCTTCCATCAGCAGCTGAGCTCTTAACCACCGCGCCACCAGGGCCTCCTTAGGTCAGTACACTGAGTGGTATGTCCATTTTACAAGATGCTTGGTTTCCAACAAGCAAAGCTCCTTGTCCTGGGTCACACAGTCTGAAACATTCTCCCTTCTGCTCATGTTTCTTAGGCCATCGCTGCCCCAATCTCACCTGAGCCTAAGAAACACCCATGACCCTGGTTCAAAGACAGATCTGGAGAATTCAGCTGCTCAGTGTCAGGTGGGGCCCAGGAGTCAGTCCCTGTGAGTTTGACAAGGCAAACTTGGTGTGTGATGAACCTGTGGCCCTGGGAGAGCCTGCTGGGCCGTTTACTCCTGACACAAAGCACCTTTTACAAGTGTTATCAGATGTCTGTCCCCAGTTCCCAGAGGCATGGGCTTCTTGCCTTCCCCCAACACCAACATTGTTAGGGCTTTCACACCTGCAGAAAAGCTCATTTCTGCCTGAAGTGACCTGCTCCTTCCTTTGTTCGGTGAAAAACAAGCTGCGATGCTGTGAGGTAATGTGCTGGACTGCAAAGGCAGTTTGATCCAAAAAAAGGTTGGTGTTTCCAGCTCACTTGAGTGAGTTGGAACTGAGTTGATGGCACTGAGCAACAACAACAACCCCCACAGAAATTGTGTGCTTTCCTAAATGCTTTCAGAGCCCAGCTCAAGTGTTCTGGGTGGCAGCCAGCCCCTCCTTACCCATGGCAAAGGTGATCATGTACATCTTTGCTCCTCTTGTCCTGAGGCAGGAGTTTAATGTGGTCATGAGTCTGGCTGCTGGAGTAAGGCTGCCAGGGTTCAAATTCCAACTGTAAGACCTTAGCACTGGGCCTCAGTTTCCTCATCTGTAAAATGGGGATAGGAATGGCACCTGACTCGTGTTGTTGAGGGTTAAATGAATCACGTACGAATAGCATGCAGTAAGAGCTGCAGGTCTGATTACTGTGGTCAGGTGCCTTTCTCCCTTTCTAGACTGAGAGTGTCCAGAGAGCAGGCCGGTGTCTCCACACCCAATAGAGAGCTTGAGTCACAGTAGGTGCTCAGAAAATGTTTAATAAGGGCACAGTGAGGCAGTGGCTCTGGGGAGAAGTCACCAGCCTGGTGGGTCCAGCTTGATGCCGGGTGTGGAAAAGACCACGGGGTCTGATCCATTCAAGCTACTAAGACAGTGTAGTTCCAAGGGGGACCAGAAGATTGACCTACTTGGTTCCTGCACAAATCTGCTTTTGTTCTTGAATCTTCTGTTACTCATTTGTTAAGCAGATACGGACTATAAACATGGTGCCTACAATCATACCAGACACTAGGAATATAAAACCAAAACCAGTGGTCGCATGTTGGTTCTGACTCATGGCAACCCCATGTGTGTCAGAGTAGAAATCGCTCCGTAGAACTTTCCAAACATGGCCAGGCCTTTCCCCTGAAGCATCTGTGGTGGATTCAGACGGCTAGCCTTTTGGTTCAGAACTCAACATATAGCCATTGATGTCACCCAGAGACTCAGCTAGAAGTAAAGTGATGAGTTAAAGCCGAGATTAGTAGGGAAGAGTGGAGGAAAGAAATGAACAGCTATTACCAGATATTCCAGTGCCTGCAGGGCCCCCTCGGGATAGAGATTTACAGAGCATTGTAGTCCGGGTGCCTGCTCTAAAGCTGTGGCGTGTTAGCAAACAGAAGGATGGTTTCACTATCTGCTGGCTATCCAAAGCCCAACACCTCGCCAACCTTGATCATTTCTCTTGCTGCTGGCATCCCATCTCTTACCTGGAGGACAGGGTTCCAGGTTAGGCAGGCGGGCAGAAGGCTCTGATAGGCATTCAAGACCAACTATCCAAAGGTGAATCGAAGAAGATGCTGCCTCATAGCAAGACCTGGCTCTGTGTGCCCTGCTGGGCTCCTGTGGGTCAGGAGTGCCCAGACCAGTCACCTGCCCAGGCCCGGGGCCTGCCCATTCTCACTAGTTAACTCTAGAAGCCGCAGCGTGGCTCTGGCCACATCCCTTCTCTTCATAAGTGCTTTGGTCTCCCATCTGCATGTTTGTTGTGGTATTGGCATTGGTGTTCTTGGTCTTGAATTCATTATGGATGGAGCAATGGATGTGGTTTAATTCAGTGCAACAGACCCAAGATCTGGGCCCCAGGATCTGGTGGCTCTGTGATTTTCCACTGATGGTCCAGGAAGTCAAGAATGGAGGATGGTGGACATTAAATATGTTTGCTTCGATATATGGATTAGGAATGGAAGAGGAGTTACATCTTCCTATGGGAGGTGCTCTGTGAAGCTGGGACTCGCCAGGGGAACACAACATCTGTCACCAACTCTCTGCGTGGGACTTTGGACACATTCCTTCCCACCAACGGCCCTGGATTTCCCGTCTGTGTGGAGTTCATTGAGCCCTTCTGGCGCTGGAATTGTGTTGTTGTCTATGCATCAGTATCTAAAGTCAGATAAGGGGGGCTTCTTATGCAAGGGGCTTCTTCAGTTGGGTTTGCTGAACTAACAAGTTGGACTTTGTTGTAATTCACATCTATTTGCAGGCTCAGAATGCTGAAGTGACTTGTGAAAAGTCACACAACATTAAAAAACAAACCACACAGCTTTGAAGTAGTAGAACCTGGTTTTGAACCTTTGACTGTGAAGTTCTAAGTACAGTAACCGGCACCTCCCTTCTGAGCCTACAGTCCAAAGGAGAAGAGGCTGAGAGAAGAACAGGGAGGCAGCTCCATGCTCAGACTTCAGCCCCTCCTCCTCTTCAATGGTTTCTTGATTTATCAAGAAAGTTAGCTCAAGACTTGCTCGGTGACCACCCAGATGCTGGGAGCTGAGGATTCTGAATGAAGCAGACCCCCCCCCCCCCCGCTACCCCTAGCCCACAGGAAATCCCCAGGGTAGCTATGAAAACTGCCACTGAGCTGGCAGATCTTCCACAAGATGATGCGCACAGAGAGAGAGAGTGTTTTGGGGGGAGTACGAAGGATGGAAGGCTTCCCAGAGGAGGGAACATCTGAGAACCATGTGGGATTCAATGGCCAGAGAAAAGCAGACAAGTGGACAGCACAAACAAAAAGTTGTCATCATGGAATGAAGAAGCAGGCTGGAACAGTCCAAGGTCACCCAGATGGTCTCCCATGGGCTGAATCTGACCTGAGAGGTACCGCTTGGCTCACAAAACTTTTTAAACACTCTGGTTGCCAACATCCAAAAGCCAGGAAATTTTATTTTGAAATGTGAGCCCATGTTCCCCATGGCAACGGTTGACGACAGCTTAGCAACAGCTGCCTCTGACTGACTTCATCCGTTGTCATTATTTGCTGAGATCCAGTAGACATTTTATTGGGATTTCCCCAATGTACAGCACAAAGGCATTTTTTTCTGGCTGGTGGGCTGTTGGATGTCTTGAGCAGTGATCAGGACGGACGGAGTTCCTCAACAGTGGAAATGGCTCTGGGCCCCAAGTACCTCCTGAGAGACCAGCGAGGGGACAGAGTCCCAGCCCTCCACAGTCTCACCCAATGTAGAATAAGGATGGGAAGCCGGCCTCTCTTCTTCCTTAAAGACACATGATTCCTTTCTCTCTGTTCTAGCCAACTCTCCAGGGTTCTGCCTGCAGGAGCAGCTACACTCACTTCTAAATAATTCTTTACAAAAACAGTTGAGCTCTCTTGTGCACCAAATATTTGCTTGTAGATTAAAACAAAAAAAACACAAAACACAATCCCAAACACCTTTATTTTGGCAGCAAGTGCTTCTAAAGAAGGTTTCGGTGACTAGAGCCCAAACAAATGTTTTCCTTGTAAGACCAAATGATCCCAGAATGTTTGTAAAATGTTTCGCACCCCACCCCATTTAAAAAAAAAGGAAAATTGACAAAGCACCAACAATAAAAATACTACAGTGGGAAAAAGCAAAGGACGCACATAGACCCGGCAGCGACGTAGCCACTCCATCTTCTGCTCTTCTAGCCTTGCTGGAACTCCCACCTCAAGGGACTGTCTGCAAAGCCTGTCTGATCCTTGAGTGGGACAAGTATGTCTGAGTATCCCCTAGGCCATAGAGCAGAAAAACAAGTCAGTGCAAAACAAATGTTTTTAATGCTCAAGTTCGGAATCTGAAAGAAATCAGTGCAGTTCCAACATGGCTATGACGCGTAAGGCAAGCTACGTGTGCTTTTCAGTTCCCTCATCTGTAAAATGGGTAGCAACTGCCTCACGGGGTTGTTGTAGGGGTAGAATCTGCTGGGGTGTTGAGGGCTCCAAGTGCTCAGTAAGTGTTCATTTGCACCCCACTTCACCCCCTCATGCCAGTCTTCTCTCTCCTGTGTGTTTCTTTTTCTCTCTCCACCTCCACCCTCCACCCACTGTGGTTTCAGGGCTCCAGGGCTAAGGGGTGAAGCTGGCATAGTGTTCTCCTGGAGTGGGGAGAACCCTAGGGTCAGGGAGTGGAGTCCTCAGGGCAGCTTCCTTTAGGAGGTGAAATTTAAACTGGTTCTTGAGCACTGGGTGGACAGAGGATGAAGGACATTTTAGGTGGGGCCGGAGCATGGAAATGGGAATGACCTTGAGGAGACACTGAAGACAGGCATCGGGGAAACATCAGAGAGTGAGCTTCTAAATCAGGGGCGCCTCAGCCCTTCCTGCTGCCCGGGCCACTAGGACAGTGGTGGTGGTAGGGAGGGGACGTGAAGCTGCTCTGAGTCCTGCTCACACTGTGAGGACTTAGGGTCGGGGGATTCAACATACTTGTCACCCTCCCACAGTTCCTGTGGAACACGTGTGGGCACACAGTGGAGCTCAGGGAAACCTGACTGGGTGGGTGAGTGATGGAAGAGGTTCCAGAATGTCTGGGACAGCTGAGTGATGGATACGTGGACGGGTAGGTGGGGACTAGGGGGTTAGCGGAGGGGAAGGTTGATGGAGGGCGGATAACTAGAAAGTAGGCGGCAGATGGTTCGCTCCAGGATGAGTGACTGTTGGGTTTGTTTGTAGGCTGGGATAGAGAGAGTCGAGTGGGTACGTTGGTGAGTTAGAGGCTAGAGGACAGAGAGAGAGGGTGGTGAGTTAGTGGATGTGTCAGCAGTTGCAAAACAGGTGGGTGGATAGATGGTGGATGAGTGGGTGGTTATAGGTAGATGCCCATGTGGGGAGGTGGGTGCACTGCGATGTTGACAGGTGAGGAAGGATGAGTGGGTTTGGGTTGGTGACAGGAGGGCTGTGAGTGGTTACATGGGGTGCTAAGTATGGTCGATGTCAGTGTGTGGCTGTGTGAGAAAGTGGCTGTGGGTGAAGCAGTGTGGACTCAACACTCACCACCTTGTCTCTTGGCAGGACATCAGCCACACCTGGGGGATTCCTGGCCCCGAAGTTCTGTGCAGGAAGCGCCAGAGCTGAACCGTCAGTGCTGGGTTCTCGGGCACTGGGTGTGACCTCAGGTGGCCGCTGGCACCACTCCCCTGCCACAAGACCAGCAGTCTGGTGCCTCTGGAAATCTGGCCTTTGTGCCGTGAGCTCAGCCAACCTGTGTGGGAGACATCAGGCCTGTCTTGCCGATGGCTGCCTGCGTCTCAGAGCCCTGGGGTGAAGGGACACACAGGGCTACACTGAGCACCTTTGGACAGCACCCCCGACTCTGCCACCCTCACATGCGGAGCCCTGTTGGCTGCAGCTGGCACCAGGAGAGACACAGACAGCAGCCACGGAAGGCCTGGGCATCCACCATCCCGCCAGGAAGTCCAGGAGGTGCCCAGAGGTGCAGAGCCTGGGGGAGGGGGGCAGGGGGCGGGACTTCCTGAAGGAGGGGCAGCTGAACCGCCACCCTGGGGTCGGGGGTCACACAGCAGGGGCTCAATAAATGCTTGTTGACCTGTTTTCTTGCGGTGTGTGAAGGCTCTCAGGGCTGCCAGCTGCCCCATCTGTCGGCTCCTGAGGCAATCTGGGTGTGCTGAGCTAATGCTGGACACTTAGGGTGTGGCCGGGGGAGCCGGAGCCGGAGCCAAGTGGGACCTGGGGGACAGGTGCAGGATGAAGCCCGGCGTATAGGAACCGCCTTGAATTCCAGAGGGCAAGGGCCAGGCAAGCTTGAAATGTGAGTGGTCCAGAGACAAGCCCTCAAAGTGGGGCTCTAAGCTAGGAAGTTGGAGAAGCCATGCTTCTCTTAAGAGCTTAGCAATGCCCTGACCTCATGGGGACCCTTTGTCCTGTGTCTAGGACCACCTTTACATAATATGTTAGGACTTAGCTGCTTGGAGAAGTAGTTCTATCATAAAGATGAGGAAATTTAGGGTCACAGAGATGAAGAAACTTGCCTAAGGTCACAGAGCTAGCAAATGACAGAGCTGGAGTCTGAACCATTACTCTTGATTCCAAGTTCAGTGATCTCCCTTCTCAGGTAGATTTATAAAGATTCCCCTCAATCAGTGTACTTTCTTCTTCACTCATCCATAAATTTATCATCCATCATCCATCCATCCATCCATCTGCCCACTTATCATCCATCATCTGTCCGTCCAACCGTCATCTGTCCATCCATCCATCCATCCATTATTTGTCACCCTGCCTTGTATCAGACATCCACCAGTCATTCTTTTTTTTTTTTTTTTAATGTTCTGAAATTATGTGATAGTTTACATGGGAGAACATTAGTTTTACATTCATTCTATCGTATATCATCTCATTGCCATGGTTACAATCCCCTCCATGCATCAACAGCCAACCAAAGGGTATACCCTGCAAGCCTGCCCCCCTTGCCCCCACCCCCCAGTCTTCAGCACACAGTCCCTCTCCCTCTCTGGATCTAAAGTCCCCAGCTGCTCCCTTGCTCCACATCATCGTCTCTGCCTCCATCTCAGGCATCACTGCTTCGCTGGGTAGGGTCCTGCTCTCCACTCTTTATCTGTTGATGGTCCTAGGGACCTCCGCTCCTATACTGGAAAGTTAATCACTCCCCTCCTTGCTATAAAACGTCTAACTTTATATTTACAACCCTCACAATCAGTCCTGATAACAGTTATTCACTATTGCATCACAGGAGACCCATCTGCATTTCATTTCATCCGCCCCACCTAGACAGATTGGATACTACTCACTGGAGATTGTACCTTCCTCCACACCCTCTGGATCTAGGTTCCCTCTTGAAAGCTTATAAGCCAGTCACTTCTTGCCTTTGTAGCCCCCGCCCCCATTTTGGGTAGCCAGTGTCCAAGTTGCCCATGTCTGTCTACTTTATATGTGGAGGGAGTGGGAATGATTCTTGCTGTAAGGATTTGTTCCCTCTTTTGAGCTACTGCATCCATAGGTGTAGGTCAAGTTCATCAAATTGTATCAGATTACTCTTTTTTCCCCCCTCTTCTTTTCTTCTTCTGGTTGAGCTCTGATCATCCAGTCATTAAAGCCAGGATAAGTGGGTATTATCTGCAAGTGTGGGTATGCTGTCTCTTCTTATCAGCTGCATGCTTCACTCTCCACTCTAGTCCTCTGTGGCTATGTCACTGACTCTGGGTCCAAGAGTCCCCAGGTCTTGACACACTGCTGGCCAACTAGGTTTTTACCCGGGTTCACAGAAGTCTATTGAACATTGTAGGGCTTAGCTTGCCACTTCATTGCTGTTTTTCCCTCACTTCCCCTTATTGGTGACAAGTGTGGTCACCAATCAGAGCATGTATTCCCATTGAGTCTTGGTATTGGAAGGGGGTTTGCACTGAGGGTACCTGACCACTTGCCTTGATGTTTCCTGGGCAAGCAACTGCTAGTTCTTGTAGTAACAGTCCATCTGCCTCTATTGTTTTGTATTTTTCCTGGCAGTCTTTCTTTCAGGAAGTATCTTCTGTTCTTCTAGCTGCTCCAGGCTGGTCTGCTCTTTCTTTCAAGTGGAAATTTCCCATCTCTGGAGATCTGGATGTGGTTCAGGCTTCCACCTATAGTCTTATGTATTGCAGAGGCTCTGCAGGAAGTCTCCTTCACTGGACACATTGTACCCCCATTTTAGGTATTCCAATCAGTTAAAGGCAGAAGACGCACTTACAAGCTTTCTATGGTGTTGTTTCTGGCTATTCCTTTCTCTTCCCCTCCAGTGTCTATTTTATAATATAATGCAAGGAAAACCGAGATTCAAAAGACAGCCAAGCATCTTAGTATTATTCCCCCATTTCCCCATTCCAACCATGTCTCAATCTCTGTATCCCAGAGCCCTGTTGTTACAAGGTTGTACATACATCAGTATTTACCTCCATCCCACTTAGCCCATTCAGACCTGCCTAATTGTTCTCCCATCTGCTTTGGTCTCCCATTCCCCTCTCCCTTCTTGTATATTGCCCCCCTCTCTAGCACCCAAACTATCCTGTGTCTAATCCTTGTGCTCCACCTTCTCCTCCCTCCCCTCACCCCCGCCCCCAACATCCCAGCAATCAACAAAGAATCCCCCACACCCCCCTTTAGTATGGGTTCTTTCCCTTAGTCTTTTACAGTAGTGGTCCTATGCAGTATTTCTCTTTTTGTGACTGACTAATTTCACTCAACATAATGCCCTCAAGGTTCATCCATGTTATGCGGTGGCTTGCAGCTTCCTTGTTGTTCATCAAGGTAGCATAGTATTCCATTGTGTGTATGTACCACAGTTTGTTTATCCATTTTCGTTAGTTGATGGGCACTTTGGCTGCCTCCATCTTTTTGCTATTGTAAATAATGCTGCTATGAACATTGGTGTGCATGTATCTCCTCGTGTTGTAGCTCGTTGTTCTTGTGGGTAAATACCAGGTAGAGGAATTGCTGGATCATAAGGTATTTCTATTGTCAACCTTTTGAGGAAACGCCATATTGCTTTCCAGAGAGGTTGGACCATTTTGCAGTCCCACCAGCAATGCAGGAGTGTCGCCGTCTCACCACATCCCCGCCAGCATTTATTGTCCTCTACATTTTTGATCTTTGCTGGTATTGTTGGTGTGAGATGATATCTCATTGTTGTTTTGATTTGCATCTCTCTAATGGCTAGTGAACATATCCAGATCAGTCATGAGGTACAATGTTGTAAGTGATAGGATAATATCCATGAGCCTACAGGGAAGCTCAGTTAATACCACTATTACTCAAATTTATGCACCAACCACTAAAGCCAGTGAGGATGAAATAGAAGAATTCTGCCAACTTCTTCAATCTGAAATCGACCAAACATGCAATCAAGATGTATTGCTCATTACTGGTGATTGGAATGCAAAGGTTGGGAGCAAAGAGGAAGAACCAGTAGTTGGAAAATATGGCCTTGGGGATAGAAATGATGCTGTAGGGTGTAGAACAAATGATAGATTTCTGCAAAATGAGTGATTTGTTTATTTCAAATACCTTCTTTAGACAGCATAACAGACGACTATACACATGGACCTTGCCAGACAGAACACATAGAAATCAAATTGACTACATCTGTGGAAAGAGAAGGTGGAAAAACTACATATCATCAGTGAAAACAAGGCCAGGGACAGACTGTGGAACAGACCATCAGTGGCTCTTATGCAAGTTCAAACTGAAGTTGAAGAAAATGAAAACAAGTCCACAAAAGCCAAAATATGACCTTGAATTTATCCCACCTGAATTTAGAGATCACATGAAGAACAGATTTGATACATTGAACACTAAAGACCAAAGACCTGAAGAGTTGTGGAATGACATCAAAAACATCATACGTGAAGAGAGCAAAAAGTCATTAAGAATACAAGAAAGAAAGAAAAG